>NW_028301554.1:14560000-14767500 GCF_042242905.1 Orbicella faveolata
CCATAGAAACTTTGATAAACTAATACTTAGCTAAAGAAAGAGCATTTTACCGTTTGAATGAACGATTTGTATCAAATAAAACCGGAGATGTCATTTTTTCAACGAAGATCTTAAGAATGGTTCAGACAATAAACACTTTCCAAATGACTTGCCGACGCGTGCCTAAACACAGAACTTTTCCTTGAAGAAAAAATAACTAAACGTGAGCGGCGCACCATAGAAACTTAAATAAACAATTTTTTCGTCAAGGAAAGATTATTTTACCATTTGAATGAATGACCTGTGTCAAATATAACCGGAGATATCATTTTTTCGACGAGGATCTTCAGAACGCTTAATAGACCATTTTACAGTTGTCTGCTCAGTGACCTGCCCTTTGTATGGCAGCGAGGCTAGAGTTGACCTTGTTTTGATACAGACCTCACTACTTTTGTCATGTAAATGCACCTAGTTAGCAACAGAACAACCTGTTTTACACAACAAAGGCAGTGAGGTCTGTATCAAAACAAGGTCAACTCTAGCCTCGCTGCCATACAAAGGCCAGGTCACTGAGCAGACAACTGTAAAATGGTCTATTCAGACAAACATTTCGCAAACGACTTGCCGACACGTGCCGAAACACAGATCTTATCTTGTAAAAACATTAAGTTCACGTGTTAAAATAGGGAGTTCAAGCAACGGTTTCAATTTTCTTCCCATTTTTGGTAGCTTAAGATCTAGCAAGTGTTAATAAACGGTAGTTTGTCAGTGAATTTGCGAAGTGAATCGAAAACTCGAAATATGATAGCTTTCATTGATCGGCAGGACGTTTTAACAACATGCAAATTTCGCTTTGAAGCCTTTTTCATTCCCAGAAATGTAATGTCCTTTGTTTCACAAACACTGCTTCACATAAAGAAACTTGTGGGAATGCATAACAAAGAGACATATACGCGCGTATATACGCGCATATGTGCGCGTATATACGCGTATATGTGCGCGTATTAACATACGCGTATACACAAAGTACACTCGTATAATATGCGTATGCGTAGTTCGCATATATCTGAGCTGCACTGTAAGTACAACCAGATTTTCTAGGGTTGGAACCAGGGACCTTGCCATCGTGTGAGATATTGTCATTTGCTAACAACAGATTGTCTTCAATGAAGGAAATGAGGCGTTGATACAAGTCCTCTGGGCGTTTGTCGGGAGCGAGTTTGATGTTGTTGAAGTCAAGGAAGTGGGTGCCAGTCGACTGAAATTCATAGTGAAAATGAATCGCTTGCCAGATGGAACTCATAGAGGTCGAGTTCTTGACGATGGTGACAAGACAACCCGAGAATGGCAAACTCTGAATGGTTTAATGACAAACACTAGAACTACAACACAATCGCAACAAGATGGTGATCCGGAACGCGTGGGAGAGATCGAGCAAACGAGATACACATGGGCGGCTAACAATGCCCGCTGGCGCTGTATTCATATGTTTCTAGTGTGAACATCATTGTGCCTGTGTTTGTGCTTATGTGTAATATGTATATGCTATACCTGCTTCAAATAATGACTGCATTAGAGTCAGATTTCTTTTTTTTCAGTTGGTTAAATTAACTACCCCAACCCTATCTTAACTAAAGGACACTCTTTCTGGTCTTGAGGCAGGACTTAACCTAAAAACACAGCATTCTCTCAAACTTTATTTGTGGCTAAGATTTAATTCCAAACCATGGTAAAGTATACATTTTTTGAAAACTTTAAGATCAAAGATTCTGAAAAAACAATTTTGTACACTAGAACTGTATCGTAACCTGACACCGGCTGATTAAATCTGCCATCTGCTGGGGAATGCTAGGGCTTACTTGAGAAAAGGTAACTCCTACAAGAACCGTTCAAAAGGAATAATTTTTACATTTATTAAAAGAAGACAAATGGCTTGCTGTTTTCAGCCTAGAAATTTTTGAAAAATTAAAAACCTATGAAATGGTGACCAGTTAAATCTGATACAGAAAATCCAGCATAGATTCCAATGGATAACTTTTACAAAATGCACTGGATGGAAAAGGTCTATGCTTAAAACACAAAACTCACCCAGAACAACAAATGGGGTAAGCCGAAAACACTGATCCCTGGTCTGCAGACCCCCACTACAGACTGGGACTACCTATGGTCCAGTCCACGGACTATCCCCTACTGACCCCCTCTATGGACCAACCCCCTAAAAAATAAAAAATAATAAAGAAATATTTCAGTTACGGGTTGTCTTATTTAGATTACTCATGTTGGCGAAATTTCAAACGTTGCATCGTGCAAATGTAACAGACTTGAGTTCAGGCTCTGGCACAGTTTATATCATTACACATTGCCATTTCCTTTCCCATCGCCATACAGTCTATGAAAGGCTGGAAAGCCTTCAGGAAGCCTCCGGGAAACCTCTGGGAAACCTTGAAATTTGTGCTCTTTCCCCTCTGCATTTTGTCCAGCCCATTTTCCCGTGGGTTCGTGAACTCCTTCCAGGCTTCACAATTTGCTCAGCGGAATTACAGATACAAACAAGTTTAAACAACCTAAAAAACAATCTTCCATAATCTTCCATAGCCAGATTGAGTCTTCCTTTGCCACCAGCATCTCCTTACACTGAAAACAGCTTTAAGGCATTTTTCGGGGGGTGTTAAAAACCCAAGTCTGTTACATTTGCATAGCGTAACACTCAATTTTACTGACACAAGTAATCTATTAGATAACCCATAAGTGAAATCGGTCCATAGGGGTAGTCCACAGACCAGTCTGTAGCGCAGTCCACAGATCCAGTCCATAGTGGGGGTCTGTGGACCAGCGGTTAGTGTTTTCGGGTTACCCAGAACAAAATTAACCTGAAAATTTCAGCTCAGTTGGACAAACCCTTCTCAAAATATCTTTTCTCAAAGGTAAAAATAACTAGTTTCGAGAAAACCGGCTTTGAACTTACAGTTACAGAAATTCTCAAAATAAAACTTAAATACCTTTAACGCCCAAGTTGCTAATGGAGGGAAGGTGCCTACGAAGCCTGGGGGCTGCAACTGCAGTCAACAACAATTTATTGGTATTCCCATATAAATGGTCTTACCTAAATACATAATCGTTAAATAAAAATTCAAAAACGAAACAAATTACAACAGCAACCAGAAAGAAAAATAAACATAGTTACAAGATTCTTCATTTTAAGTTCTAGGGTTACAAAGTTCTCTTATTTGTAGTGCTTCATATGTAAAGTAACCTAGTTGTTTACAAATAAAACTGTCAGCATTGTTAAATAGAAATATTGCTTTCTCTGTGTTATTAAAGGAATCAAATTTTGGATATTTCTTGATGATGTCATTTGTGACTTGTTGTCTAATATTATTGTATCGGTCACAATGAAATGAGAAATGCATTTCATTCTCAATTTGGTTAGAACAGCAGTACTGACAAATTCTAAGAGTTTCAGGTAATTTAGGAGTACAGTGTCGCCCAGATTCAATTCTAAGATTATGATTACCAGATCGGAGTTTTGCCAAAGCTTGTCTGTGTTTGAGGTTCTTTACTCGTTCTAGGTACTCAGATTTGCTTACATCTCTTTTGAAACTTGAGTAGAAATTCAGCTTTCTGTTATACCGAATTATCTCCATTTGGTGTCTTTTCATATCATTTGAGATGTGACATTTTAGTTTTTGTAAATTATGTTTGATGATTTGTTCATTGTAATTGTGTGTGTTTATATTATGCGGGTGGTTTTGGTCATCTAAATAATTTTTGATGATTTCATTGACTGTTAACATGAAAGAGGACTTTGTTTCATTTGCCAGTTGATTGGAAATATTGAGGCATTGTTTGGCAACGCTATCTTCTGGGAGAGAGACAAGATGTAGCCAAAATTTAATAATTCTTGGAAGAATATTAAATTTTAACGACAACCGTCCTGTTTCGTTTCGAGCAGCAATATTTGGTGCTCTTCTGTTGAGGCCGAGGTAATATTTGTAAAACTGTGCATGAAGTCTTTCCACAGGGTCTTTTTCCCATTTTTTGAGGTTTATGCTATCATATGCTCCCCAGATTTCGGATCCGTATAAAAGTATGGGTTGAAATTGGGTATGAAATAGTTTATTACACATATTGATAGGAAGTTTGTTGAAATCAAGATAACGTTTGGATGCAAAAATAGATCTTCTAGCCTTCTCAACTAAAGCCTTTTTAGAATTTGAGAAGCTTCCATTAGTGTTAAAAGTAACGCCAAGGTAGGTGTACTGTAAAGCCTTGGCAATTGGAGTTCCATTTAGAAAGAAGGAAAATTTCTCACGTGTTGATTTACGATTTTGTTTTTGGAAAATTAGGGTTTGCGTCTTTTTTAGATTAATTTTTATTAACCATTTCTCGCTATAATTTTGGAGGGTATTGAGTTGGTTTTGAAGACCAGCAGCACTGCTTGATATTAATATGAGATCATCTGCATAAAATAAACAATTGAGAGGAGACCCATTTGGTAAAATAATTGGATCTGTACCAGTTGAGGATTCTAGTATGCGTGGAAATTCATCTAGATATAAATTAAATAGCAATGGTGAAAGAATACAACCTTGTCGCACTCCTCTGTTGTAATTAAAGAAGGAGCTTCTTTTGTTTCCGTTTTTTATAGCGCATTTAGTTTTTGAATACATATCAGTGATTAAACGATAAAACTGTCCTCCTATTTTATTGTATAATAACTTGTGTAATAACCCATTATGCCAGGCGCTAGAACACCCGACTGGCCTGCCCAACCCGCAACCAAGCTACGAGCCCCCTACGCCAAGGCCCCTACAGGCACCCGTCACACTTAGGCCAGATGGTTCAGTGGAAAACAAAAAAACACTGAAAAGAGGGGGGAGGATTGGGAGGGAACACTGAGAACCGCTAAACTATAATTCAATCCACAACGCCACACTAACAGAGCGACGAACACACTGCAAGCACATGGGACAATAACGCACATACTAACCAAAAATACTGCTGGACAATGTCAGCCCCAGGGCTCTCACGACCATATGACTGCTGCAAAGGCTACAGCATGCACCAAACACGTAACAAACGCTAACAGATGGCCAAGACACTATCAAACGCCTACAAAAAACGCTACTGACCAGACTAACTCCTGGTCATAAACTATGTAAAATTTCATAGAACTATATCAAATGCTACAGAACGCACCAAACACTAAACAAACGCTAACAGATGGCCAAGACACTAACAACCGCCTATAAAAACAGATAAAATTTCAATTCATGCAAGCTTTCAAGTTCAACATTCAGCTGTCAAACTGTCAACTCTTTAACCAATGAGATTTTATGGACCTTTTTAAGTAGACAATCAAAAAGCGAGAAAAGCTATTGGCAAGGTTCAAGTCATTTTGAATAAAATTCACTTATCTTTGTTTACTGCAAGTTAAGGCGTCTTTTCCCCTCATTTATTCCCAGCATTTGACCATTTTGGGGTCTTGCTATTGTAAAAAGCAAATTGACGCCAGTTTTTGATGCATCTGTCCTCTTATTGATGATAAATTTCGTCATAACATTGTCAAAGTTTGCTGCTGAACCACTCGCCTGCGGCTTGTGGTTCCACAGCCACTTTGACAATGTAAAGCACAATTTATCATCAATAAGAGGACGGACACATAAAAACTGACGTCAATCTGTGAATTTCCAGAATTTTAGGTTAAGGGTGTCCCATGAATGGAGGTTCAACGGTAAGCCTTTTAGCACCTCTAAAATCGTACAAAAAGAGTCTTTCAAGGGCTTGGAATTAATGTTTATACACTACAAACTCGAGTAAAGATTACTCTCTGATATTGCTGCTCAAAACAACAACATGTGTAAGAAATTTTACAATTAAGCTCATTTGAATTTCCTGCGGTTAGCTGCAGTACAAAGAACTGGTGAGACAATCTCAGATGGCGCAGAGTGTAATTTACAGCTCTGATGCAGTAGTCACACAGGTCCTCACCCCTTTCTCTCCCTTGGTAGTCAACTAGGCCTTTTCCCCTTTGCAGAATATGAGCAGACAAAAACTTGATAAGACATAACTTTTAGCAATGTGTGTGTTTCATGTTTGTGTTTTGCCCAAAAATCACTTACAATGACTGTTTGTCAAGACGGTTTTAAATTTATTGTGTTATTTTATCTTGAGTTTCATTCATTTTGAATTCAATAATGCGTAGAAGTAGGAAATGTGACAATTTTACTTTCCACGCCAACGCTTGTAATTTGATACTTTTGTTTTCCTTGCCAATGAATGCAACAAGATACCTTTGTTTCCATGAAAATATAAGAAAGATGTGTATTTTTTTAACTCATTGCTGGAGATAAATGGAATATAAAAGTTAAATATCTGCTGAAAAGTCGAAGAGGAACGATTTTGTTTTATTCAAAACGTAAATTTTCATTTCACCGATAAAGAAGAACTAATCTAATTATCAAATAGTCACGTCGATTCACGGAATAGTGCGTTCTAATTCTTTTGCCAGCCGAGTTGGTGTAAACAATAAAACCACATCAAACTAATACACAATGCTATCGAGTAATATAACTGAGAAGAGTTTCAACGAGAAGTATTGAAGGCAGAGATCTTTACTTGACCGAAATCATATCTCACATCGGTGAGCAAGTCACCTCATCGACTGATGAAATTAATTGGAGGTTTCAGTAAGTGCCATGGAGTCTGCAGCAATAATAACGAAGTTTCTTTTGTCACAAATTTACTAGTTTTACATGTAACTAACACGGGAAAGTTTCGGCTGAATATGAACCTTGGACTCTCTTTCATAGCAGAGGAAACAAACAAGCTGCTAACAAGAAGCAAAATGTTCCCATTCTCTATTTCAACCCTGGCAAACACACAATAGTTATAGAACAGCAGACAACATTTCTTGAATCGAGCTAGGGAAGATTCCAGAAGATACGCAGTCACAGTAGTGCTCTTTGCACTCAGAAAGGAGAACTGACGTTACCTGAAATATAACTGCTATCCCCAGCCAAAACGAGAGTTTGATATCACTCATTACAAAAAATAAAAAAAAGCCTACCTCTGAACTCGAGAACAGAGTTTATCACACTAGCAATACTAGAACGCATGCATCTTACATGTTATGTTCTATCACAGGGGAAAGCACTCAACGTTCCCACCCAGCTCCCCTTCCCACAAGGCTGATTGATTAATTGAAAGTAATTTAAAATTAAACAAACATTAAAGTTTACGAAAGTAAAGAAGGATCATCGCAGTAAATTTTCCAATTTAAGCAATTGGAAAGAAGAAGCCTGAAAAAATCAGGGCTTCAACGGGATTCGAACCCGTGACCTCCGTGAAGTTTGTAGAGGAAAGTAAAGAAGGATCATCGCAGTAAATTTTCCAATTTACGCACATCATTTTACTCCTCACGGGAAGATATGAACTCAATAAATTGACCTCGCTCCCAATGTGTGGCTTCATAGCTCAGTTGGTAGAGCATCGCACCGGTATCGTGGAGGTCACAGGTTCGAATCTCGTTGAAGCCCTGATTTTTTTCAGGCTTCTTCTTTCCAATTGCTTAAATTGGAAAATTTACTGCGATGATCCTTCTTTACTTTCATCTACAACCGCAGTTCATATATGAATTATTTCATATAATCTTCACATCATTTCACTCCTCACGGGAAGATATGAACTCAATAAATTGACCTCGCTCCCAATGTGTGGCTTCATAGCTCAGTTGGTAGAGCATCGCACCAGTATCGTGGAGGTCACAGGTTCGAATCCCGTTGAAGCCCTGATTTTTTCAGGCTTCTTCTTTCCAATTGCTTAAATTGGAAAATTTACTGCGATGATCCTTCTTTACTTTCATCTACAACCGCAGTTCATATATGAATTATTTCATATAATCTTCACATCATTTCACTCCTCACGGGAAGATATGAACTCAATAAATTGACCTCGCTCCCAATGTGTGGCTTCATAGCTCAGTTGGTAGAGCATCGCACCAGTATCGTGGAGGTCACAGGTTCGAATCCCGTTGAAGCCCTGATTTTTTCAGGTTTCTTCTTTCCAATTGCTTAAATTGGAAAATTAACTGCGATGATCCTTCTTTACTTTCATCTACAACCGCAGTTCATATATGAATTATTTCATATCATCTTCACATCATTTCACTCCTCACGGGAAGATATGAACTCAATAAATTGACCTCGCTCCCAATGTGTGGCTTCATAGCTCAGTTGGTAGAGCATCGCACCGGTATCGTGGAGGTCACAGGTTCGAATCCCGTTGAAGCCCTGATTTTTTCAGGCTTCTTCTTTCCAATTGCTTAAATTGGAAAATTTACTGCGATGATCCTTCTTTACTTTCATCTACAACCGCAGTTCATATATGAATTATTTCATATAATCTTCACATCATTTCACTCCTCACGGGAAGATATGAACTCAATAAATTGACCTCGCTCCCAATGTGTGGCTTCATAGCTCAGTTGGTAGAGCATCGCACCAGTATCGTGGAGGTCACAGGTTCGAATCCCGTTGAAGCCCTGATTTTTTCAGGCTTCTTCTTTCCAATTGCTTAAATTGGAAAATTTACTGCGATGATCCTTCTTTACTTTCATCTACAACCGCAGTTCATATATGAATTACTTCATATAAACTTCACATCATTAAAGTTTACACCTTATTGTGTTATTACCTTAGCCTACAGCAACCCCCTAAACCATCCCAATAGTTCACTCTGCACCAAAAAGTAAGCTTACAACTCACTTGGAGTGTTTCATTCAACCAAGTCAAAGGCTAACTTGGGCAATAAAAAGTGCGAAAAACTTTCTAAATAGCAGCTTTTATGCTTAAGCTTACCTTTGGTATGACTCTTGCATTTTCTAGGAAGTTCTATTTGCCGGACGTAACATGTCGATCAAAGTCGATCATCGAAAACGTAGTCGATAAGTCGATAGTACTCGATAGTTGTCGATAATTGTCAATCGACAAATTAAATTTGTCGATAAAAGTCGATAATCACAAGATTTTCAACTGATTATCGATTTTATCGACAAAAATGCAAACAAATGTTTCACTCAGCTACGAAATTCAAGTAACCAAACGAATAATAGCTCCAATGACTTTTTTATGGAAGTGTAAACAGCTGTAAAGTAAACCTGTATTGCAATAAACTTAAATGAAACCCTGAACAACCAAGTGGTATGTTATTCATTACAGAATAGAATGTTTAAATTACCTCGAGAAATGATCGATTAACAGTTTCAGCTGAACTAAATCGCGATCTGCAACATCTGCAACTCGAACCAACCTAGTTCCCAGGGTCTCTCTAGGCGGGAGAGATGAGAGATCCTGGGAACTCGAAGTCGTGTTTCTTCGTGGGGACAGAACGGGCCAAAGTTTAGACTAGATGCGGGAAACAATCGAGGCCAGCAAGGTAATTGAAAAGTAAAGTAAAGTAAAGTAAATTGACATTTTATTTTCATCAGTGTTTTTACTCAGTTCAACATTTGACAAATACAAGCTGCTACGACTCTCCTCCCTATCCGCTAGGTTGGCTAAATTTGCCGGGTTTGTATGCCCCTTGCTTCTCCTTGCGCCTGTGATTGTTGTATCAGTCCGCAACCTACGTATGACAGTAAAAATACAGCGAATTACGATTGCTCAGTATCAGAAAATATGAACCCGTGTATAAACCATAAACAGTTAATCTCGCCAGATCTAGCCTTGTTCAGACACAAAACGACGTCAGTCACAGGTACTCAGCAGTACTGTTTATTAAATGTGGTTAAATCCGGGTTAATCAAAATCGGCAGCACACATCAGCACTTAAACATAAGCTGATTTAATAATCTATAATCCCAGATAATCTACAATCGATGGCTGCCTTTAAACCTACTTTTAAACCACCATCAACAACACACTGGATTGGTTGTGACTTTCCTTAATGTGGGAGGTGGTTCCACGAGTCATGTCTTGGACTAAAATTCTTATCTGATAAGGAAAGGCAAAGATATGCCTTTGTGTGCAAATCGCACGATAACATCCGAGTGGCCTAGACATGTTTATCGATCGCGTAACCGCATCAGTATCCGACATATGTATGCAGGTCGAAGATGAAGAATTAATAGAGGGGTCAGCGACTATAAAAACAGCTAGAAGATCCACATACAACGCCGGAACATCATCAACGGAGCAGCCTCTTCCCCCATACTACGTGGAGTATGAGGGGAAATTCTACCACATCGCAAATTTCCTATCATTGCAACAAGGTAAAGTGTATAACCCCTCTACTTCAAGAATGGCCAGGTGGATGGCCGTGGCAAGAAGTGATTTTTATGAGAAAGTTGAAGCAATTGTAAGTCCGAAAAAGACTACAAATGGACTTTATTTAAGTGACATTTCAGCTTTCTGGGTACCAGGGATCGGTATAAAGTACGGCCAGGTCTTACGCTTGCTGCGTAAGATATCTGCGAAGTCTGCAGTGCCAGTATTCGAATGGAAGAAAGAAAACAATGTAAGAGACAAAGTTTCGGCGTGTTTCAAAGTTCTCTCGCACAACAAAAAGGGCAACGGAAAGTGGCTATTGACGGAAACTACTGAAATAATGTGGAGCGAGTGCAATACACACTTAGTGACATTTAATGGTTCTTTGGAAAGAAGGGATTGCCCTTTAGAAGTAAATGCAGAAGCTCTTGAGGCGTTGTTGCCGCAGCTAGAAAAAGCAGAGGAGGAACGACTTCAAAAGGAAGAGACACTTAAAAAGCAAGAAGCTGAAAGGAAAAAAATGGGGCCGCCGGAAGATATGACTGTTCGTTTATTGAAAGAAGTCCTTGATGACTTGAACATAACCTATAGGTCGAACGAAAAAAAGCTGATCTGATAGAAAAAGTTCGTTGTGCTCAAGCAACTTTACATGATGTATCACATGACCACAACATGAGAGGTCACGCCTTTTTCTCTTTTAAGTTCTGGAATACTGGAACTCCGTTTGAAGACTGGTCTCCTTTCAGGAAAAACGCATTGTGTCTTTATTATTTCGATGACCGAAAGGAACACCTTCTATATCTCTTCTTCCATATACTTTTTCTCTTAGATGCATTCGGAGCATACCTGGAAGTCATCTTTCTACAACAAATTGTTTATTTTATCATAGAAATTTTAACGCTGCGTTAAATCAAGTATGCATCATGGCTATTTTGGTTCAGTTACATCACGTTTGGATGGCACTGGTATCTCTGTGGCTGATCGCCCAGGTTAATTTTATGTCAGTTCTTGGTGAGAAAATTCCTCACATGTTTTCAGAGGAAAACGGATTCCAGATGTAGTTGAATTTGTAAACAGTTGTGTACATTACATCACGTTCAGTTATAACAGCTTTTAATCGTTAGGGTGACAATAGGAGCCAAACAGCATACTGGGAAATTAAATTTTAACTAATTGAAGTTTTGCTTTGTTAGATTGATAAGCGTAGGAGTTTAATTAGGTTTAACATCACATGTGCATAAATCATTGCTTACAGTGATAACAGCTGCTATAAAACACATACATCAGAAAGTATTTCAGAGATTCCATCTGAAATGATTTACTTAATAAAGTACTTTTGCTGGAAGAAAAGGGTAGTTTCTCTGCGGTTATTGAGGTTTATACGAGCTTTCAATTACAGTACAAAAGCGGTAAAATGAAGTCTTGGCATAGCCAATGCTGCTTTATTAATCTGTCCTCGGCAATTGTACTCTTTCCTCCCGCCATACATCGTTTTTTGTTTTTCCGATACTTGTCGATTGAAATCGATCAAATCGATCAAAATCGATCAAAATCAATCATAATCGAACAAAGTCGATAATCACAATAAATTGTGTGATCGACTTTTATCGATTTCCGATATTTGTCGATTGATTAGTATCGACAACGATCGACGATGATCGATTTTTATCGACTATCGAAATTATCGACATGTTACGTCCTGCTATTTGCCAGCGTTGTTTAAAACGTGGTCTCTATTTCAGTGTTTTGCAGCAGCTGAAGCTATTTTCCTTGCACTCAAATCCAACCAAACGAAGCAAAATACGTTTCAAAACTCGTGTGATGTCATAAATGGCGTCTCCGTCATAGCTTTGACGTCAAATCATGTTCAAATAAATAAAAACTGAGAGATTCATCCGCCATGTTGGATTTTCTTTCGCTCCCAGCTTTCCCCGTTTCTTGTTGTTCACGGAAGCGAGCGCGTCACGGGAAAAATTTGCGGGAAGACGGTTGAACGGGCGAACTTACGCGGGATCACGTTCAATTACGTTTTACGTTTCTCTTTCTTTTATTTTTTCTTTTCTCTTTTTCTTTTTCTGGTTTTGGTGGAGGGCGAGGCACAGACGGGTGAACAGACCAAGGCAGTCGGGGAGTCTGATATTTATCCTGAACTCGCTAGTCGTTGGAAGAATACGGCTAACGGGTTCAATATTCAAATATCAATTCGTACCGACTAGCAGGTCAGTCAACATTTGAATAATCAGTTCATTATTTAATGTAATCTTGAACAGACTAGAGGGTTTGATATTTAAGTAATCAAATTATTCATTGTTATCTTGAGGGGCACGCTTCACTTGGTTTGACTGCAATCGCTACTGCACATTCCCGTCTCCATTAGGCCATCCCCTTTTTTTCTCTGTTTAGCGTCGTCCGACCGACCCAGATTTTCGCGTTTTCCAAAAAAAAAAAAAAAAAAAAGTTACACAGAAGGCAATGAAGGCAATGACACATTTTTTCAAACAATTGTCACTTCAATCTGAAACATAAGCAATTTTTTTGCCTTACAGATTTTTAGTTTTGCCCTGTTCTCGTTTGATTTTAACGACGTCGACTTTTTCCTTCCTCCATTGCCGCGATGTTGACTTTGTAGCCACACCTTGTTGTTTCCAGGCTCCACGGATATTATGCTGAGGTACCGGGCCTCGTAGCTCCAGACTCCTTTTCCAATTTTATTTTTGTTTTTTTCCTTTTTCCGACCGACCGACCCAAAATCAGAAAACGCATCCGACAGTAAACAAAAAAAAAGGGGGGGGGGGGATGGCCTTAGCCCTTTTCACTTCTTTTAGACCCTTCTAGATAATTCCACATGCCCCATTGCAAGCTAGTTCCAGTCCAATATCGAGAATACCAATATGGATCTATTTCAAACTGAAAAGCCCTGGGAACGAGGTTGGGCAAAACACTCCATCTGGGGAGGTTCAACACACGAAATCACGAGTTCAACGTTCAGTGCAGGCATATCAAGGCCATTTAGAAACCCTCCTCTTAGGTATTCCTCCTTCTCAGGCTTGCCAGGAGACCCCGAGAGAAAGAGCAGTTGAGGTGAGAGTGTGGATATCATAACCCTACCCTGTAAAAGACATAAGCCATATTTGTATCCTTGGTATTGGACTGAGACTAAAATGGCTTACAACTGAGGCTAATGTTGAATCTTTTCAAATGATTTTCCCTTGCATGAGCCTCCCTTGTGGGCTAGTTCCAGTCTAATGCCAATACGAATATGGCCTATTCCCTCTGAGACACACCTACAGGGAATCATGGTAGCTATATTCATGGAAACAAGTTTCCAGTCCAAGACGATGAATACAACTACCATAATTCCTTGCTGTCACATTATTGAGGGAACCAGGGATTACTGGTACTCATTCAAAGGGGACAAGTTTGGAGCAGTATATGTTACCAGCCACTGTTTAGACAAGACAGGAAACAAAGACCCAAAACCCATAGGGTGACAGAAAAGAACCTGTCATTAAAATGGTGATTGCCCCTTCTGTGCAATGATCAGAGATCTCACACTGAAACCCATCACCAGTACCCTATATCCTTGCACCATAACAGGCAAGGAATCTGTCATCAAGTCAAGCTCTCCTTTAAACATGACAAGGAATAGGAAAACATTTTACTGTCATATTACTGTGCAATATAGTCAAAGGTGCTACCTTGCCATGCAGGTGCGATTTTGTCATTGTGAACAACAAAGGTCAACATACAACCTAAAATAATGGAATACTACTACTGGCAAACAAATAAAGGAAGAACTGAATTAGGTCTTTCACAGCTGACAAAGAAAACAACAGAAAGTATACGAGTAGCTCAGCCAATTAGATGCAGCATTTGTATTAGTATACTAGTAGGATTCTACTAATAAACAATTAGACTATCAAGCATAGACATCAAGAGCAAATTATCGTTTTAGCATAAACTTACTAGTCATTCACAACTTTATCTAAATCCTGTACGTGGACACTTCGAAAATGCCAAGAAGTGGCTGTCATTTTGTTAACAAGGGTACACTGCTATGCTACTCACTAATGATCTATCACAGAATAGATAGTGAGTAGCATAGCCAATCAGAGAACAGCATTCGTGATAGAACACTAGTAGATTTATACTAAAACTGTATAGATTTCTTATTTCCTAAACATCACTGTAATAATAAAACATGCTACTCTAAAATAAGACCCCTGAGAGAAAAAACATCCTGTAAAATTTACTATTTTGACAAAATTGTTTTTGATTATTGCATGATTATTGTTGGATATCTTACATTTTTCACATTTCATGGCACAAAATGCATCATGTTGCTTTAACAGAAATGCATAGTGCAACACATGTCACTGTACTATTGGATTGTACATAACTGGAAAAAACAAGATAGAGGAATGAAAATTCCTACAAAATTACAAATTCGTCACTAACCAGTGAGATGGATATGGCGTCTAACACTTGCAACCCCCTTAACTTATGCAACCACAGTGAGTATGATACAGGAGTAATCAGTGAATGCCATGTTTGAGCATTAAGGACATCTTTGTCAGAAGTAAAGTGGAAGTTTTACAGTGGGAACCTAAAAGTCAGCCGAGTACTGTAAAAATGTTCAGCTAGAGTAAGACAGAATAGTTAGCCACTGCTAGAAAAGGATAAGAAAAGAAGTTACAATACACTAACTTTAGGTAACATTCTGAGTAGTACTTTTTGAATAAAATATGAATTACAGGAAACTGTTCTAGTCATCTATTGGTTCAATTCACTCAGATTTCCTGAGCAGTGTTTTGACTTCCAGTATCAATATCCTGTTACTTGCTGTATTCAGTCCTGACAAATTTCATTTGTGTAGGTTCTTGATGTTTAAGATTCTTTCTTATCACCTTCCGTAGCTGCTCTTATGGCTGCCTCAGTGGCGGCATCCTTGGCTGCAAAAATACAAATTCAGCAGTTTAGTAGTGCAATGACAAACATTCCCAAGTACAAATATATCACATTTATTTAAGGAAATTTTGATCACAAAAAACACACACCAACTGGCTGTCAATACTCATTTGGCATCCACTACCACAAAGTCCCAAAAGTAACAACCCTTGATACTTTCAGATTTAGCAGCCTTTTCCTAGTTGCTGTAAATTTCAGAATGCTGCTACCTTTGGAAATCTATGATACTAAAATAATTTGATTTAGCGCCCCTTCTAATAACAGCCCTCATTCTACATAAGTGTTCTTGTTGTTAACAAGCCCTTTTCCAATAACCCCTTCATTTGCAAAAGTGTTATTGAAGACTGACATGGAAAAGACTGATTAGACAAGTTAATGTTGTAGTCTGTATTATTATTCTAATTATTCGAACATAATATTGAGCATATTGACTCGAAATGAACAAGAGAATGGTTGTCATTATGACAACACTTGTTTCTACATCATTTTTAAAGTACACTGCATCACATTCCGATGTTTACACTGAAAAAAGAAACAAGCGTTCTTTTGGCAGTGAACCAGTAAAACCCCTTCTCTAATAAGAAGCTTCCCATGAGCTACCAAAAGTAAATTTGCACAGGGTGCTAAATGGAATCATTACAGTATATCAACATGGTTGTGTTAATGTACTTTGTATTTCATTGGATTAACTTTATCAAAGAAATAGGAAATGAGTGATGGTAGCCAACTAGTTACAGATTGGTAAAATCTAACTTTAGCTAGTAGCTTTTGTATTTGTAATAGCCTCACTGGCTAAAGGAAATGGTTATTCAAAGAAAGCCAAATTTGACAAAGTTGAAATTAGCAACTGAAAATATGTCAACTGAACACGGTGAGACTGGGTAGGTATATTTAGTTTAATGCCCAAGTCGCTAGTGGAGGGAAGGTGCCTACGAAGCACAGGGGCTGCAACCGCAGTCACATCCCCAAGGCGCTGGAACACCCGACTGGCCTGCCCAACCCGCAACCAAGCCACGAGCCCCCCCTGCCAAGCCCCCTACAGGCACCCGTCACACTCAAGCCCGATGGCATTGGTGGAAAAAAAAAATGCTGAAAAGAAAGGGGGGGATAGGGAGGGAACGCCAAAAACCACTAAACTATAATTCAATCCACAACGCCACATTAACAGAGTGATGAACACACTACGAGCACATGGGACGACAACACATGTACTAACCAAATATACCGCTGGACAATGTCAGCCCCAGGGCTCTCACGACCATATGACTATTGCAAACGCTACAGAACGCACCAAATGCTAAACAAACGCTAACAGATGGCCAAGGCACTAACAAATGCCTACAAAAATGCTACTGACCAGACTCGCTCCTGGTCATAAACTATGTAAAATTTCACTGAACTATATCAAACGCTACAAAATGCACCAAACGCTAACCAAACGCTCACAGACAGCCAAGACACTAACAACCGCCTATAAAAACGCTACTGACCAGACTAGCTCATTAATTATATTAAATTTCATTTAACTATATTAAACCTCCTGTTAAAAGTTTCAATTTCAATCTTGTGAGCTGTAGTAAGGCATGCAAAAAATATACATACCTCTTACTAACCGAGTTCGAGATCCATACTGTAAGTTACAGACTGATTTTTTCCCCTTTGAGTTTTGGCCTGCACGTTTGGCGCTTGGGCCATAAATCGAAGGGGAAAAAACGAGGATCTGTAGCTTACTATGTACTGACCGAGAAGATGAGATTAGAAAGATATTTATTATATCTCTACCGTGTGTCTGACAGGTTCAGGGACGATTTCTATTCATGCAGAATGGCTTCAA
Source organism: Orbicella faveolata (assembly GCF_042242905.1). Classification (NCBI taxonomy): domain Eukaryota; kingdom Metazoa; phylum Cnidaria; class Anthozoa; order Scleractinia; family Merulinidae; genus Orbicella; species Orbicella faveolata. Next base: position 14,577,047 of record NW_028301554.1, read on the forward strand.
ATTTCTGATACACCTCCAAAGCAAAATGAGTCAATTTAATTTGTTTAAGTCATTAGCACGTTTTAATACACACATGCAAACTAACTGAGAGATATAAATAATAATGCACCAAAACTTGTCTAAAAGAAAAACTGGCAATAGCATAGTTGAAATTTGCTTTGGCTAGTACACCAGTGTGCTAACAATTTGGATGTGGTCCTGAGCCCTGAAATGGTTGCTACCATTAATTTACAAACTCCCCCTCTAAATGGGAGTTTGCAAAAACTCTCAAATTCTCCCAACTGCAGACTCTTGCATTTGCATTAGTGACTATAAAAGCATGTCTACCATTTTCTGTTTCTTTAATTCAATTCCACTTAGTGAAGTATAAAGAAAGCTAAATTAAGCATTTACATAGGAATATGAAGAGTAGTCTCGGATGAATAATGCAGGTTGTCAAAAGTAGCCGGCTGCAAGCGAAAATCGCCATCTACTTTATGATCTTTGCCAGCTACTCTGCTAGGCTATTCTTCAAATTCTTTAGAAAAGATTGCAAAATCAGTCACTTACTCCACCAACAAATAAAGCCACCTAGTTGACAACAACTAATTTGCATACATCTACTGTAGCTAAATAAAAGATACATAAAACTGGCATGTTGATAAGAAAAGCTTTCATGAGATTCACACTTCAGATTAAGTTCATCTGATGCATCTATTCTTATTTTCCATATTTACCGAGGCCCATGACACATCTGAGACATAATTAAACTGACTAGTATTATTTGCCTGTCAATGTAAATATGGCCAATGCCCTATATAGCCTAGTTTTCAGTCAAGTACATTGTTCCCCAATGATTCTAACATAGTGATCTTTTTTTCTTGAGACTGAGATATTGAGGCAGACTGATGTCAAGTAACCACCAAAATGCTATTAGTTCCCTAGAAACATTTGAGCATTGCTTCAACAGCAGGACATACAGAAGCTTTTTTGTTTGCCGGTACTGGTGGATGTTTTCAAATTATTGTTACGAGATAGGTCTTGAAACATCTGCCCTTTGTGATGCTGTTTAATAATTCAGTACAAGCAAACTTTCCAAAAAAAAACTTAAAAAAGGACTGTTGTTTTTTTAAAAATTACTTTTGGTATGCACTACCCAATCAATCAACTTTTTGCAAACAAAATGCAATTTGCCAATCTGTTCTTAAGAGGTATTATATTCATTAACTGAGGAACAGATGGCTTCCACTTTAAGGAGCTCTGGCGTGATAATTTCATGTACACAAACTGTACGTTTAATGCAAATTTCTGCCAACTGTGAAATAAAATTTTAAAACGTCTGTGTGCAAGCTATGCAAATATAGAATGAATCGCAAATGACAACCTCTCTGAGTTTTCTTTCAAATGTTTAGTTTATATACCTTCTTTGGCAACTTCGTCGACTTTCTGGCCAACTTTATCCAGAGCCTTATCAATCTGCGTTTGGTGCTTCAACACGAATGGCTTGATAACTCTGTGGTAGATAGTGTTAGCTCCATTCCAAGATACGGGCGCCATACACCAGCAAAGAAATATCAGCTACAAAATAACAAGAAAAATTACACTCTACACGCGGTGAAAGCTTTCTTTTAAAGTGCATGCATGCGTTTCCTTACGATTTTAATAGTTAGTTACCGCAATTCTTACAGCTTAAGTTTGCCCACGAGAAGTAATAAATTAATGCCCTGTGAAAAGTGGGGGTTAGTAAAGACAACTTTCAAACTCGTGAGGGTTCGAAGTTCACAAAATTCGAAGTTACTGGTAAGACGCATGGCTGGTCAAGGCAGAATTTCGTAATAAAAGAAGGTCGAAGTGAATTGGCGAAGGGAATTAACCATCCAACAACAACAACAATAACAATAATACGCTTTAATATCTGTGAGATTACCATACCTTGACTAGGAAATACAGGGGGAACCATGAAAGCAGAATGTCTGAGAAAAACTCTACGATGTTGAAGACTCCAAACACCACCCAATAAATTAGCCACTGAGTGTCGTCCTCTTTTGTTTCACTTTCCACGGCTTTCACTCTGAAAGAACGCAGCAGGAAAATATTTTACAGTTAAATTAGTTATTTAAATAACGGCGAGGACTTCAGAAACAGTAAACGCGAAGGAGATGTCAGAGAAAGCCAGGTGGTTTTTTAACAAGCTAGTTTAACACGAACGCAATGGCGACCTAAGCAAACAAACGTTAACATATAGTAAACAGGTAATACGCAATTTTTAAAATACGTACGATTGGTAAGCAGGATAAGCAAATCCCAAGATTGTCACGATCAGATCTGCTCCATAGCCGAACACAAGATAAAGCGCAAATACTCCAACCAGACCTAAAAGAAGACGAGAGGTTTAGAACCTATCCTGACTGAAGGTTCATTCAAATTGCGTAACAAAATTGATCGAATTACCAAGAAAGATATAGAGCCTGTTCACTCCAGTCTTCTTCTCCACTTTGTCTAAGACATCAGTAAAATAGTTTTTCTCATGCAGCCAATTATTGAGCTTTTCTTTGCCGGCATTTATCGTCTCAGAGGTCGCCATTTTTGCAAGTTTCAACGAATTTCTTATTCCAAGGCGGGCTTCCGACGAACGTGTACTCTCCCCGGGGACTTATCACATGACCAGTTTTTGCTCCAATCAGCGTCGAATCCGACTAATGACATAATTTTGTCACGTTGTGACACCAGTTTTATTTTCGGGCATTATTTCAAGTGCCTAGGCTATTCTTTCGAAAAGTTGCCTAACAAGATTCTTGTCAGTAATTCGGCATACAGCAGAAGTCCTTTCCTTGGGTGTTTGCAAATTTCGATGAAACAAATTTCGAAACGCGCATGTTGTGCTACATTGTCTGGTTTGCCCCGGTGGGTTTGATGGACAACTTACAAAATATTGACATTATTTCTTGGCTTTTCCCCATCCTAGCAACTGATAAATTATTATTCCGATGTGCTAACAAGGCCAATACAGATTGTTTGTGTTATTTCACAGCAAAATATATCTTTTGAGTCAAGCAGAATTGATTGTTGCCTCCAGTGCCAAAGACTGATAAAAGCAAGAAAATGAAACTTCGCTTCTATACTTCATAACTTGTATAAACACTCATTGTATTCCAAGAAAACGCTGCGGAAGCTGGTTAAAGGGATTACTGGATACAATATCTTGCGTTAAATTATACATGAATTATATCGCTGGCCTGTTGCTTGATGTTTTTCGTATCATCTTATCAGTAGGCATTTCTAACAGTTTAGTTAACACGCCAAGCCCTAATAAATTAACCGATGGCGACGAAACGCAGAATACACTGGGCAACATTTTTGTTGCAGCAAATGAAGATAAACTTACCGGCTGGTATAGGGTTCTTTTTGGCCCATTCCGTCGCCTTCTCCATTTGGTCCTTTAAATCTACCTCTTGTGTTATAGATTTCTCAACTTCTTTATCCCCTGACATTTGGTCAGTTGTCGTGGTACTGTCTATATTTTCCATACCGAAAGCGTGTTATAACACGCTGTAAAATACTGGCGTGCAGAGATCAAGAGCTGAGGGACCGCTAATTCTGGGAACTTCTGAAATTCAGCCAATCACGTGGCGGTCTCTTATTGTATTCGTGAAACTGGATACACGCGCGTTTATGGGGGCTTTAAATTATCACCTACTACGTAATAACAACAATTCTATTATTTATTGTTAGAAGCTTTCTTCACATGTAAACAAGGAATAAGATAAAAAATCTATCCCGAATGCGCAATCAAGTTATGTCCACTACCAAACAGCCAGTCTGATTCAGTGACTATGCTTTTGTCAATTCCAAGCTCACCCATCCCCTCCCAGTCCCAGCCATTTGACAGCGTTTCCTGTCCCAGGGTAAAAGATAGGCCCTGGTATTGTCAACGTCAACGCTATCTTTCAAATTTAAAGGACAAATATGTAAAAATTGAGTTGATGTCTTGCACTTTTCAAGTGAACTCGAGCCCCTCTCCGGCACTCCCACATCCCCCCCCCCCCCCACCCCTTCCCTATAGCTCAAGGTCTGGATCCGCTCCGGTGCACATATATGCCATAGAACAGACAGCAGACAGGATCAAGCTCTTTGGGCGTGTGAGAGTGGTCGCCAACCTTCGAGGCCTCAGTCACGTCAAGAGCCTTATTTTCATGATCCCGAGGCCGACGGGCACCAACATGGTCACGGTCTATAGTAATAACATTTCAAAACTCAATGACAGAGACTTGTTTCTGCTATTTAAAGCATAAAACCAATTGAAAGGCTGACCGTATGGCTGAAAAAGGTAACTTTAATGCCCAATATTTCGGTTAGACAGGAGTAACCTTCTTCAGGAGCTACACTGAAGTTAAGTAGACAGTCATCTACTGAAATACGATTTGATGACGGTGACCTTTGATGCCACGTTTCGTGACGGCTCCAGTTTCGGTAACTCACAAATTTGCCTTCAAAATTCATGCTAAACATCTCATTTTCACTTTTACTGGTAGTGTTTAAGCATAAAGGTTAATTTTTAAAAAGAATACTTGTGTTACATCTAGTATTCTAAGCTGGAAGCACAAATATTTATTTATTTTTATTTATTACTTCCGCTGATGAATAAAAATAGTCAGCATTTACATTGCTGCTCCTTAGTTCTGGCTTACTCTTATAGGTCTTGGCTTCAGAGTACTCTTCCATCGATTCAATTTTGACCTTCGCTAGATACAGACTAAACTATTTGAGGCCACTAGTAATATTAAATAAACAAATGTAATTAAAATATACCCAATGAAATGTGGCTGTTCCCACGGTTGACTTCCCAAAGCCAAGGCGATTCAAAGTCGTGTTCATGAACAGAACAAAAGCACGTCATCTCGCATCCTGACCAAACAGGCCCCGCACAATCCAGAGTCGAAACTACTAGAAACGAGCAATCTCGAACGATCGAAAAAGCAAATCGTCTCGTATACACGTGCTTTGCGATGATGTCATTTGTTTTTCGCCCGGCCAAAAAGTGTCACTACATTCTGCATTAGCTACATTCCCTTTTTGGTCGAATGCAATCAGAGTGAAAAACCAGTTCAAAGAAAACCCCAAAACGTCGAAAACAACGGAAGAAGCCACAAAAGAGAACAAGAATGACGTAACAGATGGATACGAAAACGAGGCCGAAAGCCTCTGAAAAAACCTACAGGGGCGGCCTTCACAAAAAATCTCGATTTTGGGGGGCTGCAGACAGGCTGAAACAAAATTAGGATGCGTTCGCTCGTTCCTCGGGAACGCAATTAAATTTCATCACACCTGTTTAACCCAGAAGGTTCAAGGGTCTTGCCCTCTGAGATCAGAAACGCTTCTCTTGCCTGTCCCTATTTGAGTTGATGAGTTCGAGAGGAGCAAGTTCTATTTTGTCCATGGAATCGGCAGGACGGATAAAGTGATCTGAAACGGCGATGGGTTGATCAATATGTCGTGGTGTAACGGCTTTTTCGATTGCGCGTCTGTGCTCACCAAATTAGTTGCTGACATGACGTCTCTGTTATTTTTTGGCCCCCACCATCCAGTGGGACACTAACTTTGACACAAACAATAGACTGTGATACTACGTGAAAGACGTTTCGAGACGTAAAACATGACAAGAACTGATAAAGTAAGATCGCAACAGTGGACAGCTGTTTCGTCCTTCTTGGGACTCATCAGCACTGTGTAGCGAAGATATGTCACGCCAGCCCAAGAGCCAACGCACATAACTTGCAAAGCGACCCGTTCACTATATCAAGTTCCGTACTTTGAACTCACTTGCTCCCCGAAACATGAGTTGCCACAGCACGTGTTTCGGGGTGCAAGGAGACAAAGTGTCACGATTGGTGTCTCAAAATGCAAAAAATAAATGTGGCTGGACAAGGCCAGCCTAAACATTAGAACGCATGGGCAGCACCATGCTTTAAAAACGCAGCGAATCGGATCTAAAAGACCTGCGGCCCGAAAATACATAAATACGATAAACGCTGCTAACGTGGGATCTCTTGTAGATCCTACGTTGGCAGCGTTTATCGTATGCGGTCCCTTGCAGTTTCTCGTTTGACACAAAGCCTCTGTAGGTAAATTGGGGCATTAGGGTGAAATGTTTCTCTAAATAACGCAGGTACCGTACAGACCTAAATCTTGGCAAGGTTGATCATCTATGAAGTCATGACTGATCATCGAAGTTATGCACATAACTTATTCTCCTTCCTCCCTTCCTCCCTGGGGACAAGTGAAAAAATCCTCGTTAACTCCCAGGCCCCATAAGAGGTCGAAGTATGGTCGAAGGACTGGGTAAGAAGTTGATTTTATCTGTCACTCGGACCCCCGCGCATTGTGGTCATATTACTTCCGGGTGCCGGGTAGTACAAAATCCGCGATGGAGTTAAGCTGCTTGGGGAAGATTTTCTATTATGTTGGTTTAATTCTCTACATGGTTTGCGACACTTTGTTCGACTGGTGGACCTTGTTCGACTTTGTTCGCCCATACGCCGATAAGGAAGAATTCAAAGTCGATACATGTAATATCCCATTTTTCATCAGTTCTTTTGCCGGTTTGATCATCAACATTCGCATGTTGACGGTGTACTGGCATTACATCAAATTCCACTGGGATTGCTTCTTCGATGGTTATTCTGAACGTTGCTATAAAGACCACCTCCGTCTCAATAGGCTGGAATTGTGGCTCTCGGTTGTGGAATTAGTGCTCAAGGATGACATTCAAAGTGTCATCGTGTACCTTATTTACGCCTCGCATCTGACGGGATCGCGACCCGGCTGGTATTTCATCGTCTTTTCAGCCTGCAGCATCTTTGCGCACCTTAAGCGATGCGTATGCTTCATCGCGAAATTATGTGAATGTGGCAAAGGCGAAGGAAATGCGTACGAAGATTCAGTTATCAAGTGCTTTGCGTGTTCAACTGGAACGTTAGCTTCACTTGTGTTTCTGATCTTCACCGTCTTGTCGCTCCCTATTTGCCATGATGGTAAAAGCTGCGTCCCCTATATCGCGGATAGCTGCAGATTGCTCTTTGTAATCCCTTACAACATGACAATCTGAACGTTCGTTACGTGTTCCGGCATTGCGATTACATGTATTTGAATCTGAGATCTTTGTTATCGTTATGCCGTCTTCTTGTTTATGTCAAAACTTCATTGAGTGTATATTGAACAGAGTTGCTAAAACCGTGACTACGAAAGCGATCCGGGTGACAAGGCGATTTTTCAGGGATGTGTCTGGTTCTCACCATTGTGTCCATAACGGACGGTTTTCAAGCTCCAGAACACATTTTTACTTCGGTTGCCGAATGCTTTCACGCAGCAAAGACTAACTGATTCGTTTTCGATCAACTTCATTTACTGAAAACTGACTTTAAGACTGTAAGGATCATGTCTCGACATGTTGTTTTCTTGAAACAACAGTGACTGACAATTTGATTGCAATGATTATTAGTGATTCAATCATTTGGAACAGTTTTCTAAGGAACTGTAACTTGTATTTTTGTAGTCGTTTACAAGAAAACAACAAAAAAAGTGAGTTAAATGTAGAACGTGTATATATTCCATGGGCTCTTATGCCATTTTCTTCGTTGTTCCTATTCAACCAAACAGGCATTACAGGCTTGTTACCTTGATTGAGGCAGGTTTGGACGGCCTGCTGTTATAATTATACTTCCTTTATGTTTGTTTCGGTACTTAAAGCATTTAGTATTAGTACCCTGTAGGGTATTTTGTGGATTGCTTGAAATATTGCTGTACAGGTAAAACTTACCGCGGTCGGTTGCAATGGAATTCAGTAATGGTTTAAAAAAAAGTCTTGTTGTACATTCCAGCGTTTCCTGGAAACGGATTTCTTAGAAATGTGATTTTAATTCACTTATGTTTTTAAGCTATGTGTCAGTCTTTGAATTCACAATGTAATATGAGAACTAATACCAGAGTATACTCTTTTGTTTCTCTCGCAGACTGAGCCTCTTTTTTCCTCTAACGACATTGAGGCCTCTCTCTTTATTTATAATTTCATAAGCATTGTTTTTCCATTGTTTCGCACCACGGATCAGGGCACTACTCAAATTGAAGACACACCAGGAAAATAAAGTCCACGGGATCTACCAGTTGCTTTGAACTAGTTTAATCAGCACAAGCTTGCTAGTCAACTGAAAGCAAAGGCATACATGTGGGTTGACTATAGCAATTCTAAAAAATCGGATCTAACCTAAAAAACGAAAGAGCAAAAAACATTCTCCAACATATTGTCGATATACTCACAATTCTGTAAGGCGTAATCCAGTTTAAGACGCGCTATTTCCCTACTTTTGTACAAAGAGCACAAACATACTGTTTTCGATAAAAGGATTACTTTCTACCAGGAGCCATAATCGGGGACGGAGACCGTAAGCCTTGGGGTCCGCGCGCACCTATGATATGGGACAATTTTTCTATTTTTAGAACAAATTGCGCGATCCTGACGTCATATATCCGCGCGGATCCACGCACATGTCGGGGGTTCTCGCGGGGATGTTGTCACGTTGCGTGATCAAATGGTGAGAGTTGAGAGACCTTGAGAGATTATTTTACGTATTTTTCACAGCGATGGCAGGGAATAAGGCAGGGAATACGAACCAGGGCGCTTGTATGTAGTTTTATGCTCTGAGCTAACGGAAAAGGTGGGTTTTTCAGGGTCGAAAACAAGACTTCAATCTCGCGCTGGGAATGAATAATAAGATCTGCACGCGCTAGTTGTAAGCTTACGCGTACGTTTTTGCGTTTGTTCTGACTTAAGGCGGGACTTAAGGTGGTCTTATACCTAAATTTTTTCTTTTTTTGCAAAACAACTCTGTGGAACAGTTTTGGTATCACGTTAAAGGACTTTGCACTCTGACTTCAAAAATGAGCTTTTCCAGCTCACGTGCCATGATAGTTAATGAATAACTAGCTCCTTAGTGTGAAAAAGTGGTGTTCATTATAAACACGATAACGTAATAATGAATGGTTCGAGAAGTATGGAATTAAGTTCATCCTGTCCATAAGCAAGTTGTCCAGGAGACAAACCTCAGAAAACAGTGTTTTGAGGGGGTTTTTCTCGTGAAATGTTGAAAAAGTGTATTAATATTAACTAATATTAACTATATTAACTAAATAACAGGAAAAAATTTCATAAATTGCAAATTTTGGAGGTTTAAGACCTAGATAATTGTGACCTTCATCAATGTTGAAAATTTGACAACATTCGGTTAAAACCCAGTGGAGATATCGTGTGCGAGATATTGATGATCCGTCTATTTGGTCATTTTGAGAAATAAGGCTTTAAAGTTTTACTTCGGTCTCCTAGAGCCCAAATTAGCCCTGTGAACTAGGGGTGGGGGGAGGTTAGGGGCAGGGGGAGGGGTATATTTAAAGGTTTTACATAAATGTTTCATTGAACACCCGAATACACACCAGTCATAGAAATGTTATCCAAGTATAAGGAGCGTATAAGATGGTAGAAGAAATAATGTTCAGGACCATGATGCAAAATTCTCATAACTACACATCTTTAAAGCGTTTGTGTAAAGTATCATTAAAATGTATTGAATTGAATCCATTTTGTGAGTACTTTTAGACTGTAAACAATGGTTGCTATGGGTGTTGCTATGTTGAAATATAGCTAGAAGTGTTCAAATTTCTTAATTTATACGTAAATTCAGGAGTAATTAGAGGAAAATCGTTTCAAAATACGATTTACAAATGGACAGGGATGTTGAATCTCCATGTTCCAAAAAAATGGTTTTCTGGAGAAAAATTTATATCTGAGAGTATAAGACCCCCTTAACCTAAAATTCTGAAAGAAATTCGAAGTTTTGTTTTTTACGGAACTCGAATCTTAAGGTATTGAAGTTTTATTTTGACAAGTACTGTTACTGTAAGTTTAAAGCTCGTTTTCTCAAAGCGAGTTATTTTCGCCTTCTAGAAAAGATATCTTGAGAAGGATTTATTCAATGGAGCTAAAATTTTCAGGATTTGTTATTTTTAGTACTTTCTGTGGGATAAGCATAGAACTTTTCCATCCAGTGCATTCTGTCAAAGTTATGTATTGAAACGTATGCTAGATTTTCTGTATCAGATTTAACTGGTCATCATTTCACGTGCTTTTAACTTTTCAAAAATCTCTATGCTTATCGCAGCAAGCTGTTTGTCTTCTTTTGTAAAATGTAAAAATTATTCCTTTTTGATCAGTTCTAGTAGGAGTTATCTTTTCTCAAGTAAGCCCTGGCATTCCCCAGCAGGTGGCAGATTTAATCAGCCGGTGTCAGGTTACAATACAGTTATAGGGTACACAAATATTTTTTTCATAATCTTTGCTCTTTGAGCTTTTTAAGAATGTATACTTTGCCATGGTTTGGAGTTAACTCTTAGCCACGAAAAAAATGTTTGAAACATGGTGGCCGAACACTATTTCCGCGCGCGCTCTTGCTAATGCCATTCAGCGCGCGCACAAGGATTACACAAAGCAACCATAGCGTCGTTACAGCGATTTGGTCAATGCCCTCGCTATCTGTGCTTTTTTTTTTCATAATTGAACACAGTGCATTTATGGCTTTACTCTTTAGAAAAGGCGGTGAACGACGCAAAGAACCCAGCGATTCTCAGATTTTTCGTTTTTACCGAAAGAACCCAGTTAAATGCAGCGCATACGTAGTAAGGCAAAAAATTGCGATTGAATGCGGAATAGCTGTCTTGGAAATACGCCTATTTCTCGAGAACCACTCGTTAGAATTTTACGAACTTTGGCACGAAAATACTTTAGAAAACAAGTAACTAGAATATGGAAAAAAAACGAAAATTGACGGAAGCGATTCTAGATATTCCAGTTAAACTTCTGCAAGTGATAATTAAAGATCCCTCTGTTAAACTATCATTAAAATAGTGCTAACTTGTGAGCATTGTTACAATCTTGTTGCATGCACATGAGAAAGAAATTCTAACGACTAGATTTTCTGCAAACAAACAAAACCGATTCTAAAGGCCTGTTTATATTTATTCATGTTGCCACGGCAACGGCACATACGTCAGCCTAGCTATCAAAAATCCGAAGTTTGTATTGTTAACTTGCGTGTAGCCATTTTTGGCGACCAAAGGATCAAGGGTTTTAGAGAAAAAGGAGATTGAAACACAGGTGTCAAAACTGTGTTCGGCCACCTTACAAATATAGCAAGAAAACTCTCTACTCTGGTATCGAGTTAATTTGTGAGTTTCTCAGACAATGGTTAATCATAACCAAAACCTGTTTTGATGGTTTCTTATTGTTTCTGCTTGTTTGGTGAGTTTGCAAAAGTTTTTGAAAGGAAAGTCTAACGCGTACAATTAGCTCATTTGCATAGTGCTGCACTTTCAAGTCCGAGTCGGTGTTTTCAATTGTCAACAAATCTTGACGGCAAAGATTTCTTTCTTTATCTTTTGTACTGAGATGCTGCAACAAATTTCACGAACGCAAAAAAGGCTACTAACATCATGTGTGTTTCTTCAACAAAAGCATAGCGAAGTTTTACACTGCGAAAATGAAAATAGACAAGGAGTTCTGATAACTCGATCAATAAAATAGAAATCGTTATTCGAAGTTGATTAAAGAAAGCGTCATCGTAACTTTGCTGATTATTTCTGCTTTATTCACATATTTTCAGCTTAGCTTTTAATATGTTCTCAAACATTTATCAATCTTAAACATATTTAAAACCTATAGAGTATTGCCTGAGTTCGATGTACGCTTTCACACGAAAGTGCGGCGGAAGTACAATTTGTCATGTTTACTGACTGTACAAAACACGCATCGGCGGGCGCTCTCATTCATCGACAACAGAGAATTTACTGGATTTTTACACGAATAAAACTGAGCAGTATCTACGGGCGTAAAGTTATTGGGCCTGTTACATAATCAGCTTATGTAGTTCTATTCATTCTGTCAACTTTCAGGCATAGTCGTAATGCAGAGTGTTTGATAATTAGTATACATTGTCCCGTAAGCCCAAATATATGCAGAGACGCTTCTGGAACTTTCTAAGATTTACATAGGTATAAAAACTTGTAAGTTTAGCTCGGCATTTCATTCATTATTAGTGTGTGTGTTCAAGCAATAAAACTTTTGCCATCCGGAGTAGTTAACATGGTGTCAGGATTTTACAAACCCAGCCAAGACTGACGTCGACAGCGATCACCGCCAGCTTTTCGGAAAGATAAATTCTCTCAATCCACAATGGCTGAATTGGAGCATTTACCAGCGCCGAAAGGAAACTTCACGCCGGGTCCCGAATGTTACCAAAAGTGCTTAGATTGGGTTGAGGAATGTGAACTCCTTTTGAATGGTCCGTTAGCTTCGAAGAGCAAAGCCGTGAAAGCAAATTATGTTCTCATTTGGGCAGGAAAAACTGGAAGAACGCACATAAAGTCACTGAATCTCACCACGGAACAGAAGGGAGATCCAAGCGTGTTGCTAAAAAAGTTCGTGGAGTGGACAAAGCCGAAATCCAACGCACTCGCAGCCGCATCAAACTTCCGCCGCCTAGAGCAAGGTGATCTTAGCCTTGCAGAGTACATTGACAAAGCCATCATCATTATGTGTATAGATACACAGCGACGGTGCAAACAGATCACAAGCCATTGGTCAGCGTGTGGAAGAAATCCATAGTGTCTAACTCACCACGCCTTCAGAGGCTATTGCTGAGACTATCCCAGTGTGATGTGAGCATTGAATACCTGAAAGGAAAGGATAATGTCGTAGCTGACGCACTATCCAGAGTGTCTCCTCAGCCAACACCTAAAGGAGAAAACGACGAAGAATTCATCCCAGTTCACATGCTCACAGACGAAATCCCCGCCGATTCCACGAGAATTGGAGTTTTCAGACGCGCAACTGCAGAAGACACTATTTCCGGCTTACTGATACAAGTGGTAATAAATGGTTGGCCTGAATTAAAGAAAGATTGCCACCCACTTCTTGTAGACTACTGGACGTACAGAGAAGAGATCAGCGCAGAGAATGGTCTGTTGTTCAAAGGCCATAGACTCATAGTTCCTGAGAAACTGCGTAGCGGAGTCCTCCAAACCGTTCACGAAGGTCATTTTGGTTTTGAGAAGATGCAGCTGAGAGCCCGAGAAGCAGTATTCTGGCCAGGAATAACCTCAGATTTACTACAGACAGCCCAGAGCTGTGAAGTATGCCAGACATTCTCGAGGAGCCAACAACGTGAAACACTGTTGCCCCATGAAGTTCCTCAAGGACCTTGGGAGAAGTTAGGAATTGATTTCTTCGAGTTTCAGTCTACCACTTATCTCCTGATAGCGGACTATTACAGTAGGTTTCCTGTGGTCAGAAAAGTACGCAGCACTACCGCAAGCGCTACCACCGAGATTCTGAAGCAGGTGTTTAGCGAATATGGAGTACCTCAAACCGTTATGACAGACAATGGCCCCCATTCTCGTCAATTGAATTTGCAGCCTTTGCAAACCAGTACCGATTCCACCACACGTCCAGCCCTCGTTACCCGCAGAGTAATGATTTCATTGAACGTATGGTGCAGACGGTCAAGCAGTGCATGAGAAAGTGTGCAGCCGCAGGACATGATCCAAACTTAGCTATGTTGATCTACAGAGCCACACCCCTTACTACCAGCATACCGTCACCTGCAGAGCTATTGAATGGACGAAGGTACAGAGCATTACTTCCAACCAGATCCCCTATCCAGAATCCCCATTGTCAGGTTGTCCGAGAGCAAATGGTGAAAGACAAGGACAAAATGTGCGAGCACTACAACAAGACTGCAAGGGATCTACCTTCACTGCCACAGAATCAGAGAGTGTACGTACAAGTTCATCCCCAGTGTAACAAATGGACCCCAGCAACCGTTACCAAAACGCCAGTAGCGTCTCAACCGAGATCGTACAGTGTCGAATCTACTAATGGAGCCCAGTTAGTGAGAAATCGTCGCTTCATTCGTCCATCTCAAAAGACTATTTCGATACCTGCCGAGAGTGTAAAGCGTGACGAGAGCACTAGTAGTGAACGACCAAGACGTGTGATTACAAGACCTAAAAGACTTATAGAGACAATTTAATTAGTTTCAGCATTTCAGTTAAGGCCTTGAGCTATTTTCGATTAGAGGGGAGATGTTACATAATCAGCTTATGTAGTTCTATTCATTCTGTCAACTTTCAGGCATAGTCGTAATGCAGAGTGTTTGATAATTAGTATGCATTGTCCCGCAAGCTCAAATATATGCAGAGACGCTTCTGGAACTTTCGAAGATTTGCATAAGTATAAAAACTTGTAAGTTTAGCTCGGCATTTCATTCATTATTAGTGTGTGTGTTCAAGCAATAAAACTTTTGCCATCCGGAATAGTTAATTGAAACATCAAGCGTTGAATTGCTTACAATTCAGGCGAAACTCAAACTGACCAAACTAACAATTATTTTGTTTTACTTTTCAGTCGCGATAGACCGGCAAATTCCTCTCAAGCGTGTGGCAAAGAGGAGCTAGAAAACTATGAAGTCCTGAAGCTCTGCTATATCTAAATATATCCAGCTAGTTTTTTGCTGTGTAACGGAAAAGCTGTTGATCTTCAACATACGTGAAATTTAAAGTGGTGTAATGTACAGCTCATGTAAAAGAAGCATCCGTCGGAACACAACCTGGTCAGCGATATATATAAGCTTAAAGCGGAACATACCTAAATTCGACACTGTCTTACTTCACTCAAACTGGAGCAGCTTACGACGAAAATACTTAAGAAAAATTCCAACAGACGTAAACGCGTTGAGTTGTAGGCCAAAAACATGAAAACTTTCGGGAATTTCGGACGCCATTTCCCCCACGCGATATCCGCAAAAATCCTCGCAGCATGTACGCGAGTGTGCCGCAGGTGATGGCGCAATTTGTTCTAAAAATATAATTATTGTCCCATATCATGGGGACAACCCCAATACTAGAAATGGCGCGCGCTAACGGTCTCCGTCCCCGATTATGGCTCCTGTTTCTACTGATCTCTTGATATCCTACTCGTACCAATCCACGAACGAGAGCCATAATCCGATTGGCTACTAAAGCAAAAATGGCGGGAATCTCGCGTGTTCGGTTTTATCACTAAGAAAACAAACATAATGTCTAAAAATAAACAAAACTCTCAACGAAGTGCAAAACATCCACATTCACACTTGCTCAAGAAGAGAGGAAAGAGGCTACGTGGGTTCAGAAGACAAGTCACTAACTGTAGGGGTGATAACCTCAGTGTAAAACTGACGCAAAACCTGAAGTTCATTGAATTGACCGTTTCAACTTGCGCCATTTTCAAGACAACAAGGTGTTGCGCTTGAATTATGTCCTACAAAGTCCCTCTTTCGGCTCCAGCAGCGTTCAATTTATGTTCTATCATTGCTTTTCACAACACCAGTGGCCGTCCCGACTTCGCTTTGATACTACTTCCAGCATTTCCACCACCTTCGGATGACTTTGAGGCCTCCTACGCAGTCGCCTTCAGGGGAGTCGCGAGGAGGAGGTGAATATGACTCCCCTGAAAACGACTGCGTGAGAGGGTAATGATTGTGGCGTTGCAATTGTTCGCTGAGTTAGATTTTCTCTAACGTTAGTTTGATTTTGACTTTTTTTCTGAAAGCAGTTTTATGCTTACATAAATTTTGTCAGTGTCGCTCTGTTCTTATCTTTTGTTTTGCTTTTTGGCGAAAAATTTTGCCGTTCCTTCCGCCGTGGCTTGTTCCGCTTTCACCCGTCGCTGGGAAGTAAAGAGTCTGGGTACGAAATTGAACTTGTTTACGCAACGCATCCCGCTTGTGTGCTAGTTTTTGTCTGAAGGACGGGGTAGCAAGCTGTCACTTACTGTTGTTCCAACAAAACATCCACAATGTATATGCTCTGCTGCTGGCTGAAGATTATATATTACCTCGGTTTGATTGTATATCATGGTGGCGACGTTTGTTTCGATTGGTTAAATTATGGCAAACTAGTCGAAGACAACACAATCTCTGGAATTTTGATTTCGACAAGCAGCAGTCTTGATACATGTATGATCTTCTTTTTTATCAGCTGTGTTACCGGTACTGTGTTCAGCATAACCATGATCGTGGCGTACGGATATTACATCAAGTTCCACTGGTATTGCATTCACCATGCAAGCTACCGATCCGCTAGGTATTCAGACGGTGAATTTTCGTTTTCCAGCGATCGTGGATGTGACAAGAAATGCAACCGCACATTCGTCACACTTGAATTATGGGTATCGGCTCTGGAACTTGTCCTTAAAGATGACTTTCAAAGCGGTATATTGTTTTGGATTTACACTTCGCAATTTATTAAAACCAAACCCCACTGGCAATCCATCGTCTTTCAAGCCTGCAGCATTATAGCACACTTGAAGCTGGGCATATGTTTCATGGCAAAATTGTGTGGATGTGGTGCAGGCGAAGAAACTTGTTGCGATGGTTCGTGTGCCAAGATCTTGGCCTCTGTGATTGGATTCATAGGCTCAGTAGTTTTCTTAGTCCTAACCGTGGTGTCCCTCGTGAAAGCAGTAAACGTTTAATTAAACTTCAGAACAAATTAAGGCATTTCGCGATAAAGAAATGAACTACTGTTCGTTGACTACTGGATCATAAATGTGTTGTTCAACCAATTAGCAAGTGTGCCAATAAACGCTGGTTTGTACTCTATATCGCTTTTTCTATCCATCACTTAGAGCTTGCACCAGATCCAAAAACTATTAGAAACTCTGGACTGAGTATTTAATCATTATAACTGGCATACTGACATGACAATATGTATAGTTCCTCCAGTCATTGCCGGCCAAGAAGCAATGAATGTAAATAGGTCATTGAGGTATTTGTCGCGACAAATCTCGTAGTCGCTGTAGCGCAGCAGTTACTTTCGAGTTAAATTTTGTAATAGTGTTCATGTACTGTCAGTGTGATCTTCACTATATTCTGAAACATATTGAAACATTTATATGAGCGTAACACTGAATTACAGCTCTACTTCAGACTTCAGACTGCAGACGTTGCGTCTCCTAGAAATGGCCGGTTTTCTGAGAAATAATTAATTATTCATTAACATCACGGAGTAGCAATTTTAACATTGGAATATAATAGTCACTATGCATTGGATTGTTTCAGTGAAACCAGTACGGTTATTTAGTTTCCTTCGCTTAGTCCTAACTAATAGTAAAACTGATGTAATGACGTTATGTTTTAAACGCGTGGAGAAGAGTCGAAAGAAATAAAAGTTAGTATTCTCGCACCGGCTGGCCAGAAGCCAACCTCGCTCCCAGGGTCTCTCCTCGCTCCAGGGAACGGGAAGAGGAGACACGCCAGAAGCCAGTAGCCATAAACCGGAAAGGGCCTAGGGTCTTACTACGTAGGTACTTCGAATGTTACTGTCATGGATTTTAAACAATGCTTTTCTACTACTTTGAATGTTTTTGCATAACTCAACTTTGGCACTCACACGGAATGCAGTGTGGTCCTAAGCAAACTAGGGGTCTGTTTTATTTAAGGCCTATGAATTTTGTTGTTCAGTCCCCCTTAGGCAACGGCCCTGAGACAAACAGAAATCCTTCGATAACAAGGGGCGCTTTCCATTCAACAAAAATCACCGGTTCAAATTTTCGGAATTTTCGCTGGTCGAATGGAACGCTTCCGACCGCTTCCCAGAATTCGAGGTCACGTGCTCTGCAACACAGGGCACACTTGGTGAAACTTCGTTGTGTTTGAAAATGGCGGACTTTTTGAACATTTTCGCGGCTTTAGAGCAAGATGACTGTGAAACAATAAGTTGTACCATTCTCGATAGCAACGACAACGTAATACTTCTGCTGCAGTTGCCTGCTTTGTGCTAACTTGATTTAACAAAATGGCAAAACGACGGGAACAGAACTACTGACGAGCGAAAGTCGAAGTTAGCGTAATTCGAGCAAGATAAAAAAAAAGCATAACTACAGCTGTAACATACCGTTGCTGGTTGAAGGAAACAAATTGCTGCATTGATGCTGTAGAAAAAGACTGAAATCGTTCGACACAAAGTCACACGCTGAGCATTGATACGCTGCTCCGCCCGCCATTATTGCTTTTTCAAGTGTCCACGTGAGCTCACGCTCGGTAGGGAGACTAAACCCGACATCTCTTGCGAATGCAACACAAAATTTTCGATAATTCCGGAAATTCCATCAAAGAGGGTGCACTCAAAACGTATTCCTAAATTTTCGAAAACTTTTCCCGGAATTTTTACGTTCCATTCAATTTCGGACCGGAAATCTCGGAATTTTTGTTCGAATGGAAAGCGCTCAAGGACGGCACCACCTTTTCTGAGCCCGCGAGAATGAGCACCCCCATAAACCCATGGTTTCACAGATACCGCTGATCGCTGAATGTGGTCCAGGTCATTCTTATCATTCGGTTGTGTCCAAGAAGGACAACCGAGGAGTACTAGGAGCGAGTTCCGAGTTGAGCAGTTTTCGGAAATTGATGGCGGACTATAGCAGTACCAATCACATAATATGCGAATTAGTTGCCAGTGGTAAAACTATGTTGATCCACAAGGCAAGTACGTTTTTATTTACCTGACATGTTAAGAATAATGTGTAGAGAGTAAAGCAGTGAATCGTTCGGCAAATGCTGTATATTTCTTTAGGTGTCTTCCCTTCTAGTTCTTAAACCGTAAATTTGTACGCTGTAGACACTGTAGACGTCTTTGACTTAGGCACAAGAGTTTTTAAATAAGTCTTTCCTTGAGGACGAATTTTTTATTGAGCTCTTGATTCGGCAGCCGTCCTGAATTCAAACTTCCTTTGCCTTGTCCCTCTGGCCGGTAGGATCCTGAAAATACTACTGGCCAGAGGGACAACTTGTTTCTGCCTCAGTGAGTTAGCCTGAAACGAACGAACGCGGCAGCTCTCTAATCGGGAGAACGGCCTTGAACGCGTTTTTGCAAAACGTAAGGAGTTGTGGTAGCGGTAAGATCAAAGGCGCAAGGGATTGTGGTTACGAGCGAATGGAGAAATTAACATGCGCTGTTTTCAATGTGCTCTCTCGCGTTGAAGAACGTTCGGAAACGAGGTTTTCTCAGCTGTGTAAATTGCTCTGGCTTTTTTTTACGCTTCTAGTATCTTCAGTATTGCTGTGCAGGGAGTGAGCCTGGACAACAGAAGCATCAGTTTTACAGAAACAAAGACGTTCGTATTGTGTGATCGTCCGGGCAGGGGTAGTTCTGAAAAGAACTGTTTGCTGTACTGTAGTACAAACTATTTTCAACGACTGACTCTGGAAAGCTGGTACACTAACCTAGAACAAATGCCTCTTAACAGTTGTTAACAACTACCGGCGCCTTACAAACGACTTATCCACGACGGAAACGAAACTGACAAACGGACTCATAACAGACCGACTTAATTTGACTAACAATAGACGGACCAAAACCGACCAATTTGACTAACAACAGACGGATCGAAACCCACCAATGACTGATGACAAACTTTAATCGAGTCTTTCAGCCAATTCTATCATGGCTAAAATGACTGTTGTAAATAAGTTAGGGACTGGAGCTGGTTTGACCTGCGAGGTCTGAGTCGAGCTAGTCTCGTGATTGACACTTGAAAAACGTGGGCAGAAAAGGAATCGGAGAGAACGGAAAGGAGTCCAGCGTGGACATTGATCTATCTCTGTATTACGGAAAATATCTATCGGAACACGGAATTAACTCTTAGAACAACATTGTCATATCTCGGAATCTATCAAAGGATCAAAATAAAGAGTATGGATCGATACAACAATGACCAATCACGTTGAACGGACCAGACTTATAACATTATGGACGGACAAACACTATTCACCTGACTCTGAAAATGTTTTCTGCTCAGGTTGTGGAAACGTCAGTCACTAACAACAGCTCTTTTCACAACTACCCTCACCCGGACGATCACACTATACGAACGGCCGTCGATAAAACCAAAACATGGAACTTCCCGGAACATCGAATAATTATAACAATTACGAGAAAAATACGTAAAATTAAATTTTCTAAAATAAAATAAACAAAAATAAACTAGTATCATCTCCAAATATGAAAAGATACTTTTGGGAGTTGGGGAGTCGGTAGGGGAGTCGGTAAGGGAGGGGTAGGGAGCATTAGGTATTCATTCAAAAGACCACAATGAGTGCAGCAACAAGCAAGTTATCATTAATAAACTAGTAGTAATCAAAGATTAGAGCAGTGCGTTCACGTGCGCACTTCAAATGTTCGGTTGGCGGTCTACTTTGGCGTTCGAATGGTTCGATAGAAAACTGAGTTTGATCTAATGTCAGATAACGATGCGGATCTGCACGTGAAGTTGAACTAGCGATGAATAGATTATAGCCTGCTGTAAAAGTGTTTTTAATTAATTAAGTATTAATTTGTACCGGAAAAAACATTTTCCAGGAAAGGAATTTGAACTGTTGGCGACATTTAGAATTCAATTTCAGAACGCCAACACTTGTAACAAATATTTCAGCTGTGAGCTAAAACCTTCTGGAATGTATTTCTCATGTAATATTCCAATTTAGAAGTTTCTGGAAACTCCAGGTGCACTTGTATGAGAGTGAGAGTTTCGTCCGTAAGAGAACAATGAAAATCTTAATTTAGTGAGGCTTAGTGCTTCATGAGGCCGAGAGTTGTAATCCGAGAGGTCAAATGAACCAGTTTGTTATTATTACTGACAATCCTGAGATCTGTGTGGAAACAACCCTGCTCTGCATTGACACTCCTTACATCCTTCTTCCCTTCGGCAGCATTTTCTACCATTTGGGTAAACTAGTGTATGAGGTAATTGGACTCAAGTCCATGCACAGTTTTATTTGTAGAATAGTTTGATACATTGCTCTTTAGTCTTACACCACACTAGAATCACTCTACAGTAATATTTTCAGTTATCTGTGATCTTGTCCCTGTGGCCGGTAGGATCTTGAAAATACTACCAACCAGAAGGACAGCTTGTGTAGAAGGTAATTGGACTTAAGTCCATGCACAGTTTTATTTGTAGAATAGTTTGATACACTGCTCTTATTCCTTAAGTCATAAAGCAGGCTAGAGTATTGAGGAGTCACATTTATTTAAAGGTTATCAGACACTTGATTTCAATTAAATTGCATTTACTCCAAGTGAAACAGAGTGCCAGGCAGTGGGATACATTTCTGATATGTCCAGTGTGTTCAAGTTGTAGACATCAACATTCAATGAAATATGTTTGTGACTTTAATACTCTGTGTAAGGATAGAGGAATCTCTTCAGAAGGAATGTTAAACTTGAAGAGCTGGATACTGTTCCGTAGCATTCTAAGACTGTTTATGGAATAAACAAAAATTAATTTTCCTTCCATTGTCTTTTTTTGTGAATGGTGTTTACCTTTAAACAAAATAGGTTTCAGAAAATCCTTTATCTAACCAAAACGTACTGCTTAAAGGACACTGACCTGACATACTCACAAAGCCACTCTCATTGCAACATTTCTAGTCTACTTCCCTCCTGTAAATTAAGTTGTCCCGCAAAGGATAGGCCACTTCTAAAATGAGGCTTTCTAAATATCAGATCGAATTGTTTGCATATTTGTGAACCCATGAATAAAATTGTGGTGAGGGGTGGGGGGGGGGGGGGGCAGGCAGGCGGGAGCCCGGGAAGAATAGGGGTCGGGAGAGGAAAGAGCGGGAAGTGGGAGTTCTAAGAAGGCGCGAATCATATATTAAGTATTAAAATACTTTCAAAAAAAAGAACCCAAAATGTTTTTTGACTTACATTTAACTTATTTTGAGACTTCTAAACTGAAGGAAAACTGAAAATTCGCCCTTGGGCTGAAAAACCGACGCCTACCTCGGGTAAATTGGAAACCCTTCTACGGTGGTTACATCATAGGTCATGAAATATTATCACTTAAGCGCGCGCTGTCAAAAGACGTGAGGAGGAGAAAGGCCGCAAACAAAGGAAGAAAGGAAAAGAAACGCCAAAGGATTGCGCAGCTAAATGACAAGTATGTGTTTGAGTCTCCTCATTTACAGGGGACGGGAGCAAAACGGAGGAGAGCGAGAGGCGGGAATACAGAAAAATGTTAAACAACAACTTAAGGGTCCATTAACCGATTTATGCGCGCGCTCGCGCGCGTTGCTAAGGAGGTGAAATTTCACTTCCGGTTACTTACGTCAGCCTGAGCGCAGAAAATAAAAATAACTCAATAATTCGCTCACATTTTAGATGTTTTTCTTTGTGTTTCACAAAATGCAAAGTAAAAAAAGTACAAGCAAAGACAAAAAAAGAGAAAGACGGAAAAACAACAGCAATAGAAAGAGAAAAACTAACTCTGTGTGGCTTTGTTTTATCTTACCGAAGAGAGCTGGAAGTGTAAATTGCGCACGCGCTGATAGGGTAACTTCAAATATATATCGGGCGCACTTCCGGTTTCTTTAAATGCTAAAGGAAACGCGGTTTTTCCTTAAACCCAGCCTTTTTTGACGGATTTCGATTAAAACCAACGTTGGAAACATAGCTATGCATTTCTTTTTCAAAATCATGCTTTTTCCAGAAAATTACGAACTTTTTAATATTTTGAAATTCTCTCAAAATCTGACCTTTTAGAAATGAAACAAAATCGATGCATAGCGTAATGAGGATTTAAATTAAAATATAAATCAAAGAAAAAAATCCCGATAAAGTAATTTGCCTGGGAGCCTTTGCGTTTTTTCAGTATTAGTCACATGATCATGGGCGTGGCTTGATGACGTCATCACTAGTGTTGCTGATCATGAAAAAGTTAAAACACGTGAAATAACTCTGAAGTGACTAAAAATGACGAGGTTATATGAGAATAAATTTTCCCTAGCAACGGCTCAAAAAGATCGGTTAATGGGCCCTTAATCCGATTAAATTGTTTAGTCAGAGCACGAAATAATTATACATAAATGGAACATATAGAGCTACAGTTGCATTACATAGCTTTTAGGGGTCCTTACAGGTTGTCCCTGGGTCCTTATGATGTATATTCTCCTTCCTCTCTTCACCCCTGGGGACGAGTGAAAAATTCTCGTTAATTCCCAGGCCCCACAAGAGGATGAAGCACGGTCGAAGGACTGGGTAAGAAGTTGACGGGAAAAATCAAAATGGTGTACGACAGACTGAGGGGGATTGAAAGGGAAAATTTGCCTCTTTCGCGGCAACAAGCCGTCGATGACCAGGAAACAGTAGCGCAACAAAATATTTTATCGTCTATTAATGGGAAGACACCAAAAGAGCATCAGATAGGTGAGTGATTCAGCCAAGAACGCGTAAACTAGTTGTGCAAATGCCAGGAACCCAATGTTAATTGCGAGGAAAATAACAAGTTAACTTATAATGTATAATATAACTTAATGTCCATCGTCAAATATAGTGGTAGTTGTTTCTTAATTGAAGATATTCGTTCTACATTTATTAGCTTTACTGTTAGGTGTTTATATGTATGTATCCAAAATGTTGAAAATCAAGGTCAAATTATCAAAATTAAAATATAACAAAACATTAGAAGACGCCTGTTGCCCGCGTATATCACATAACGGGCTTGCTATTTAGTTTATTTACTAAATGCTGGTATTTGGTTAATCAAGGAATGATCAATTAGGAGTCACATAAAACAGAGCCTTAGAACACTTTAGACAACATATTAAAGCTGTTTTTTTCCACCGGTTATATCACACTGCCAAATCTAAAACAAAATCAGTTTGCATTTTGTCATAAACAACAACACACAAGGTATCCATTTGCAAGGTAAGGGGGTTTGAGAGGTAGGAGGTTAAAGAGTTTAAGCGGGAGTTCTAAGATGATGGGAAGCAGGAGTTCTGAGAAGGTGGGAAGCAGGAGAGAAATGCAAAATGCTAATTATTGTCATTTATGTATATGTTAGAATTACTTTCAACATAAAAACCCAAATATTATTTGACTTGCATTTAGCATCTTCTGAGACTTCTGACCAAAAAACAAACAAAAGTTCGCATTTCAGCTAAGAAACAGGTTAACTTCCTGCAAAATTGTAAACCCTTTTACAGTGGTTATGTCAAAGATCACGAAATGCCAGGCAGCATAAGTGCATGTGTGTCATGTGAGCTGTCAAAGGAGGTGAGCAAGACAAGCCAGACTGAATACAGATTATTAAAAAAAGGAAATGCCTAAGAATTGCACAGTTAAATGATTGGGTTTTGTTTGAGTCTCTTGATTTACAGGGGACAGGAACAGGATGGGAAAATGTGGGAGTCAAGAAGTTTAGGTACAGGTAGCAGGTACAGGAAGTCGGAGGCTCTGACTCCCCTGCCTCTCCCCCCCCCCCCCCCCCCCTTTCCACACACACACAGACACACACGCACATAAAAGGGTTGTAGTAGAACCTTGCTGTACTGTTGGCAGAGAAGAAAATTTCCAGTTTGTGTTCAACTCTTGAGTGAAAACTACCTGTAATAACTAAGTTTTCTGAATTCTTTCCTTGACAGAAAGTACACAAAGACTTGTTGGTTTTGCCATTGGAACTGGAAGGTAACCATGATGATGTAGTTGCTTTTATTATCTTTATTACATTTTCCTTATTGGCAGTGACAAAATCTTCTTTATTGCCTGTATAAATTTGATGCTTGTATGAACATAATTTGCATATAATGTATAATCATAACAGTCTTTCTGTAAGAAATCATCTCATATAAAGAGAAGCAATTTTAATGGTTTACATGTTAGGGTTAAGATCCAGAAAGTTTGGCATTTTCATTGTGTTGCATCCATGCAAATATATCACACTATTATTTGGGTTATGTGACATAACATGGCAAGAGGTTCAGTAGCTTGCTTGTGAAATGGATGGACTGACATTATGGAGTTTTCTTTTTTGTTTGCCTTTTAATTTGATGAACTTGTCTCTTCTTTAGATTCAGAAGTCCTTTCCTATCTTGTTATAAATTTGCAAATAATTTTCTAGTTATTTATAAAGCAACTAATCAAATATATATTGGGTTTTTTAGTATTCTAGCTGCACAGTTTCTGACACATCCATTCACAGTCTTCAGGAGACAATGCCAGGTAGTTACTGTGTTAGTATTTTATCATCAGTGAGGGTGAGCTTTAAACTTTAGATAAAGATCCACAAGCAAGTTTTTCTTTGCCCAAAGAAAAAAGTGTCTTTCAGTAGTTTTATTTTGCACTGATATTTCCAGGAGTGCATAAGGTTTACCACAATCTGCAAGCTTCATATGAAATTTTGTGGAATTGCAAGTATCTTTGAATTGTACAATATTTCTGATAACTTTTTGTATAACTTTTTTTTACATCAGGTAAATCATGCTGCTAGGAAGTACCACCTGTCACCATTCACTGTGTTCCAGATTTTACTCCGTGTGAGACGAAACCAGGTCAGTTGAAATAAAATCTAATGGAACATATCAGGATAGAACTGACACGAGAGTTGAAACTGTGACATAATGCAGAATGTTTTTTATGCATGCTGTCTGCTTCAAGGGAGTTTCCCTTCCTCATTTTAGAGTAATTTTACAATCATTTGGTAATGATATTCAGTTAGGAAGGTTACTAAAAAATGGAGTCGTTCTCAGGCAGCAAAGATTGTTATTAGCTTGCAGAGTGAGAACCAGGCTTGAGCATGCCAGTAATTTAAATTTGAGTGAACTAACCTGAATCCTGGGACAGTTCATTGTTTACAGGAGAAACCAACAGAACACATTCAAACCATAAAACAGCATTGTTGCAGCCAACCATACTTTTCATTGATAGCCATTCAAACTGCAGACGTATACTATTTCCTTCTGACATCCGCATACATGCTATTCAGAAAGAGACTTCTAGACCATACTGAACAGATGCCAGCTTTGAAAACATGGCTGCCTTGGGACACTAAGTGTGCTATTTGTAGTGATGACATAATTTTGTTAATGTGATTATTTCATTGCAGGGTTATGGTGCTCTGTGGAAGGGTTGTGGAAGTACCTACGTCGTGTGTGCTGTCAATTTCTTTAGTGAAGCAGCAATTAGCAGTCTGACTCATCTACCTCAGTAAGTTGCACAGCACAACACTGTGTTACACAATAGAACAATGTCACTTTGTGAAATCAGTACAATGTGTCACAAAGCAGTGCATTGTTAGGCACATTAAAATAATGCTTGTTTCTCACAATGCTTACAAACGTTCAAAAGTGGGGCTTGGAAAGAGCTACACAAATGCTTTTTAACCTTACAAATCAAATTAAAAAGATATCTCTGCAAAGTACATGATGTGTGTTTAAAACATTTTCCAGCCCTCTTTGAGATAGTAACAAGAATTAAAGGGGCAAAGGTGGGTAGCCTGTGTACTAGGCACAAAAAATGGTAAGGTGCGAGATTGAGCTGTGTGACATACATATCCTGTAACAATCAAACTCTCTTTATTGTGGTAGTAATAATGGAAATTGCAGTTACAGATTCAGGTATAAGTAGCCGATAGGAAGATTTATTTAACCCCAACTGTTGGTGTAACACACCCTAACCATGTAATGCCACACCCGAAAGGCTGCAGAACACTGTTTTCTGAATAGACCCTTCGCACGATCCGGTCCCATGGTACGGAATTAATTATGCTGGGACGCAAGTTACGCAGTGGGACTTCCAAAACAAAGGAACTTGTACCAGTCCAGCCCGACTTTCCTTGGTGGAGCTGCTTAGCTGAAAATAAGGTTCCTGAATTGATGTGTTCAACGAATTGCTCTAAATTCTGTGTTGTTATTGTTGTTTTTTTTTTTTCAGTGAAACTCCTGATAGAAAGAGTTCTTGTAAAGAAGTAGGAGGCCATCTTCTTTTAAAAGGGTAATATCCTTTTGCACTTGAATTGAGTGTGGCCAGGACCATAACTACAGCTGTAAGCTTCTAATTACAATCATGTACATGTGTATGGGAGGTTAAAAATACAGTCTGTTAATGTTTTAGGCCATGATGGAATGTCTGCTCAGGAGAGGTGTCATTCCCGCTATGGGATGTGCTCCAAATTACATTTTGCATAGGTTTATTAATAACTGTGTTTACAAGTCATCAGTCTAGCTGTTACATGGTGTTCATGAACTGCTGCCCTTTTCACCTCCCTCAATTTGACACTTCTCCTTTGCAAATATTTTGTCCTGCTTACAGTCACCTGAACGATCTCACCAGACAGAATATCTTCATATACTGGTGTCTTAATGTCTTGCAGATTAAGTTTGGCCATTAGTATGCCAGTCGCAGCAGCAAGCTTAACAGAAACAGTCAAGGTAATTAGCTTTTTTGCACACTTTTGCCCACATTTCATATTAAACTTTACATCCTTAATTTGGAGAGCAAGATTAATAGAAATTATGCTTTCTGGTTGACTGATGTCAGAAATTGACTGAGCCTGTGGTTAATAGCAAGTTTGTTGCTTGCTAACATAACATGTCGTGACGTGGCAATTTGCTGAAGACTTGTGCTGTTTTGTGATTGGTCAGCCAACTAACAGTACTTTTTTCAACTAACAGTAACTCTTTGTGTGTGTGTATCCTCTGTACATCTTCTCTACAATATTCCCTGCAACATTTCAGTATGACGTCTTGGTTAGAAATAGAATAGCAACTAAAGCAGTATCAACCAGTAATTCTTGATCTGAATTAAGAAGCAAACATTCTGAGGTAGTCTTTGAAAATTTGTTCACTAAAATTGTTTGTGCATCGATGGAGAGTTTTCATGAACAAACTATTGCAGTGTAGTTCGTTTGGCCATGTATTTCCCTTTTCGTTTAGCATGTCAGATTTTGAAAATTTGTTCACTAAAATTGTTTGTGCATCGATGGAGAATTTTCATGAACAAACTATTGCAGTGTAGTTCGTTTGGCCATGTATTTCCCTTTTCGTTTAGCATGTCAGATTTTGAAAATTTGTTCACTAAAATTGTTTGTGCATCGATGGAGAGTTTTCGTGAACAAACTATTGCAGTGTAGTTCGTTTGGCCATGTATTTCCCTTTTCGTTTAGCATGTCAGATTTTGAAAATTTGTTCACTAAAATTGTTTGTGCATCGATGGAGAGTTTTCATGAACAAACTATTGCAGTGTAGTTTGTTTGGCCATGTATTTCCCTTTTCGTTTAGCATGTCAGATGACTTATTTACTCACTTCCATTTCCTTTAGAGCGACCTCACACGTGACCAAGACAACATACTTGACAGCTTAAAAGACTGGATGTACCGCATTGTCGGCTGGGATAGATCTTCAGGTCGACACGGCCGCCTCCTGCCCATGTGGACCCTGGTGCTGCCCACAATACTTCACGGCTTGCTCTCTTATATTCTGGGCACATTGATTCAACACTTGGTACTTTTGAAAATGAAGGGTAGGGGCATACATACATCACCTGATACTGCCCCTACGTCATCAGACGAAGAACCTCCAGGTCCCACAGACATGGCCCAGACCTACTACCCAGAGCTTGTGGCCAATTTTCTGGCCTTGTTTATCCCAGAATTCTTGTTGTATCCTCTGGAGACAGTTCTTAATCAGCTCTATGTCCAGGGCACACGGACCATCATTGATGATCTGGACACTGGTAGCGGTGTGGTACCGCTGTGTACTAACTATGACGGTATGTTGGACTGTGTCCGCTCCATCTGGAGGGATGAAGGAGTCGGAGGATTTTACAAGGGCTTTGGTGCCTTACTGATCCAATTGTTAATCCATTGGCTCATTCTCAAGATGACTCAGTTTGTGTATAGAGAAATGTCCCGAGATTTTAAGGGCAAATAACTTAGCTAGGACCCAAGAGAAAGTGATTTAGAACCAGTATAGAGATATTTTATAGAGTTCATCTGTTACAGTTGTTTGTGGTGCAGATGAACTCATGGAACAACTTCCCTTGTTGAAATAATTGAGAACAATATTGGTTGGAGGTTTTCTGGTACCCACAGATATGAAAAATGATTTTACTAACTAGAATTTACGCGTGTCGAGATTATTCCGTATTTTTACCTATTAATCTATTATATCTTCTCAAAAGAAGTTGTTGTGTGTTCATCCTGAAAACCTTTATTTATATTGTCAGTAATACTAATGCTCGCTCCACCAGCACAGTTCTCTTTGATAACCAAAATTGTCAGCGGTCACCTTGACCTCTCTCGTAAGTTGGCCATACTTTACGAAAAAGACTCAAAAAGCCGTAGTCATCTTTAAAGAAAGTTTTGAAACAGTATTACCGGAATCCGCGAAATTTCTTTCTTCTCGAGTCTTTTCTTTTTCTGAAAAGCGAGTTCTTAAATTTGCATAGTATCTTGGGGTATTTTGGGCTCGTTTCGTTGGGATATGCTCCGAGTATAAATGAATGCATTGGAAAACCTAGATAGTTTACGCTATAGAAAGTAAGATATCTCCCAGAGTGATTCCTCAGAGGAGCGGATTTTCAACATTTTGGAACAAGGATATGAGTAGTACTTCGACTTACTGTGATTTCGGAATGGTGGAAGTAAGTCGTAAATGAACAGTTTTGGTGCTTGTAAAAGTAGGCCTGGAGTATGGTACCTGTAAAATGCATGACTTCATTCCTTGCCTGGTCATTTCGAAATAAAATTCTGATACACCCTGGAACATGGTCTCCTGATTAAAACGTGTATAAATTTCCGAGGGATCTCAGTTTGTTTAATTAGTTGAGTACATGGTTTAATTGTTAGCAAGATTACTTAAAATTCTCTAAACAAAGATATCACAATAAGCGACAATTATGGTCAAGTCGATTAAGACTGCTTTCCACATAATCGCTACGACTATCGGTTTCCACACCATCGTTACGATCGTCGAGGTACAAAATTACCTTTAAATTGAAGGAAACGTGAAAATACTAGTTTATAAAGATAGAAAAATACCAAAGAGATAATAATAAACCTTAAACCTTAACCGTTTTTAACCATTTAATCAGCTTTTTTGGCTGCCGCGACGCTAAATGGGCCTAAGTTTTGCTAAAAAAGCTATGTTTTACCAAAAAGATCGATTTCTCAAAGATTAGGAACAAAATTGTGCAATATGCGCATAAGCCAAAATTTGGACTTTTTTTTGCCATTATCCGCTCTCAATTTTTTTCTCGGCCCTCTCCTCTTTTCCTCGGCCCTTTTACACTCGCTACCTTTTGCGTTGCATATTCTTTCTGGCTGCTGTAAAAAGTTGGGTGTTAATTATGGGCAAAGCCTAGAAATGGACCTTGT
This sequence comes from Orbicella faveolata, assembly GCF_042242905.1. Taxonomy (NCBI): domain Eukaryota; kingdom Metazoa; phylum Cnidaria; class Anthozoa; order Scleractinia; family Merulinidae; genus Orbicella; species Orbicella faveolata. Next base: position 14,607,316 of record NW_028301554.1, read on the forward strand.
TCAATTATAGGCATAGTGGACCATTTTACCACCATTTTTGCACCAAAACTGATAACATTGCTTTTCAATCTGCTACGTCTGAATGACGTCGATATCCAAAATCGATTGTTGCACTGAAAGGTCCATCCTAGCCCTACTATCCGCTTATCAAGAATATCTGGTGACATTTAAATTGATGACGTCACAAGTGGTACAAAGAGCACGACCATAAATTACGCGTACATACGTAACTGGTAACCAAAGGGTTAAAGGAACAAGATTGGTTAAGGATTGAGAAGATTGACATGGATTACAAACGAGGAACTTAAAAAAAATTAGGCCTAAGTTTACAGGATGCGCAAACGTGACGTAGTTCCTTCAGAGTATGTCACAACCTCGTTCCCAGGGTCCTCTCTCTTCCTCCCTCGAGAAAGTAGGGAGGAAGAGAAAGGACCCTGGGAACGAGGTTGAGTATGTCAGCGATCGTTGTGGCTGCAATCGCTGGAGAGCGTTTTCCAAATGATCTCAATGATTGCTGAACGTCTTTTGCAGCGATCGTAGCGACTACATGGAAACCAGTCTTTGCCTTCACAAGCTTCAGCAAGGCTTTCTACTATTATCTTGATTGAATATTCCATGCAACAAACACATGAAGCTGTTCAATACTGTAGCTCTTCCGTGATATACATATGTGGCTGTAGTTCGTATAGTGTGATCGTCCGGGTGAGGCCGGGGTAGTGAATAGTTTGTGAGTGGACGGTGTTATAAGTCTGGTCCGTTGAAAGTGTTTGGTCAGTTTAGCCATGATGCTATTGGCTGTGAGTCTCGTGTAAAGTTTGTCACCAGTCATTGGTAGGTTGTAGTAAGTTTCGTTCAGTTAGAAGTGCGAAGGCTTTCGGTCGGAGCGTCTTGTTCAAGTTCATATTAACGTTGTATTTAACATCACTTTCAAATCAGCGTCAGGCACCTATAATATTTTACGTGTTGGATACTATTGTCCAATCAGAACACGGCATGAGCACTTCGACAGTGCTTACGATAGGTTGTCGACATGACGATAAGCGATGTTGCTAAGCAACCAGAGAAGAAAACTGTTGGCTCCCTCAGATTTTGTAGCAGGTACTCCGACCCATGCCCCACTCATTCAAATAGGAACACCCAAGTTTCTATGGGAACTTGCTCAATTAAAAAGACGAGTTTACACTGTAGAAAACAGATATTTATGTACTACAGAAAGCAGAACTTTACTAATAAGAGATTTTCCTTTTGTCAAAGGATAAATATTGCTTAATTCTGAACATTAAAACTAACCGACCATCTATAATGAGTTTTATTCTATGTGACATCTTTTACAATAGAAGTCGCGTTAAATTCACCATAAATTTTCCCTGAAAATGTCATTATGAAAATGACCTATCTGCAGAATTTTTTCCTCTAAAATTTACCATACTCCGCAAGAAAACATTATTTCCGTGAGCGCTTATCAGGAGGCCTGCTCCTGATGTCGCTTCTAATGCTAATTTCTAATTTACTCGTTTTTTGAAATATTCCTAATTTAAATTAAATAACAAATAGTGTTTCGTGACGCTACGAGCGTACGAACTACTCAAACAAATATGTCCAGTTACTAGGTCATTGCCATGGTTACACGCATGTTTTAAATTACTAAATTTAGTCCAAAGATCGGAACCCGTCAATATTTTAGTAAAAAACGTCCAATCTTCAGACGTTTGTTGGTATTTACCTATATGTGCGAGAAAATCTAGGAACGACATAAGTCCTCCAAGGAATGTGATGTGTGTTAAAAAATTACTTAACAGACTATTTTAGCCTCAGAGCGCTGACGGAGAATATTAAAACGAAGCAAAACTATGCTGGGAATCCCAGCTGGCTGACGGATAACTGGCTTGGACTTTACATTAATTAGTATAAATACGAAAACTCGAAACTATAACATTGAAGGTTTCACTCCATGATCAGCGAAGTCTAGGTCCCTAAAGTAAACCAGAAAGAAAATGATTGTAAAGAAAAGGAAGGAGAATTATATCCGAGCAAAACATGCAACCCGTGACAAACATTGGTGACCTGCTTTTGGTTTAACTGCTGTGGGCTTGAAAAACATGCCACGTTCGTTGTGCTTGAAAAATGAAAGATGTAAATTTTTTCATCAATCGCAGGAGAAAGTAGAAGCAAAAAAAAAACAGCCGAAAAAGTAGGCAATTACTAACGACAGACCGCTTGAAACTCGCTCATCAGTGATCTGATCGCACTTGCCGGTCAGAGTAAATGACTGTCAAAATTCCCAAAATATATTATCTCTAAACGAAATTTTCCCTCATGAGTTATTCAACGTAAGTCTACGACGGGACGCGCCCCGTTTGTAAGGCCGCGGGTGCCTCAAGTTTACGCAGGGATGCGCCACGTTTCTCCTCAAGTGCACCACGTTTAAATAGAGGTACAAAAGTTTATTTAGGAATGCGCGACATTTATATAGGGATGCCACGAGTTTACGTAGGGATGCGCCAAGTTTAAAACGGGTTCCCCAAGTTTACGCGAGAATGCGCCACGTTTTCATTTGTGGCACGCCACGTTTCTGTAGGGATGTGCCTTCGGAACATTTTTCATTTGTCAATTTGGACCATGAGGAAAACAAGTGATAATACTAATACTCTAAAAACGTTCGGATGGGGGTGGGGGGGGGGGGGTACTCCTTTATATGGGCTATATAGGTATGTGTAGCCCCAAAGGGTATGGTTTTTTCAGCCATTTTGCTCATAAATAAGGTGTCGATTTGAGCTGATTTTAGCCATTTCGGTCATAAATAGGGTATGGTTTTTGCACTCTAGCCTTGATATGGGTATGTTTTTGAGAAGAAGCCACTTTTTCATCATTATCGAAAGAAAATCAACAAAAGCCCTTCACGAATTATGTTTACTGTAATTTAACATTGGTCTGAACTAGGGGACTAATTAGGGAGTTTAAGCAAATCACTACGGCTGGTGCTACTACGGCTGCCGTGACTGAAAAGGTCTGGGGAGAGTACGTCTCGGTGGTTTGCCAAATTTTATGTTTAGCAGGCAAAGCGAAATACAAAGATGAAAGAAACATCGGCTGAGGGGTTTAGAATCTCTTTTATTTAGTTTCTCACAGCCAAATGGCTTCGCTCAAAGGACAATGGCCGTTATTCGCCTTCCTAGGACGAACATGCAGATTATTTCTGAGCGAAAGCGAATGCCATACGCTTTGTACCATAACAATTTGATGGATGAAATATACAATTTCAGAGACAAATATCTCAAAGAATATCACGCGAAGAACACAAATATCAATACTCAAAGAAGCAAAATAGCACCGTATAGTTGTCCGGATATAAAACATCTCGACTAAACCCTCAAAGCAAACTTAACCGAAGAAAAACAACCTCGTGCTCAACACGAATATTTCACTTGACTCACTTCGCCATTCCAACACCTTTGCAACACCTTTATCGTAAATTCAAGATACTGATTTACAAGCTTATGAGAGGCAACCTTTGCCTCCCGACTCGCGTGGTCAGATTTCACGCTACGGCTGGATGCAACCGACGTACATACGCAGTGTCTCATTTTGGAGGAAATTTACTTCGGGCAGCCGTATCAGCGCCAGCCGTAGCGATTTGCTTAAACTCCCTATTGTAACACAGGTCTGAAACAGGGTTTTGATTTAAGGGTCAGGTCATAAATAGGGTTTTGAATTTTTGGTCAGGTCATAAATAGGGTGGGGAATATCGCAGATAGGGTAAAGGCTTTGGGAAGCGAGCCGCACACCCCCACCCAATTTTTCTGGGAGTAACCCCCGGCCCGGGGGGCGGGGGCAGAGGATCACGCATTAAGCTGCTTGGCTTGTCTGATGTCGGATCTCTAGCTTGCTCAATAAATGCTTTGTACCGGACGTCATTGTAAGGGCATTGCCCTTTTGCCGCAGTAGCATTCTTGCTATCAATTAGGTTTTGCTAATACTCTGTTTGTCAGGAGACGTTCCCTCAGGAAATGTAATCAGGGAGCATGATACTGGCCTTTGTTACTTACCTGGTAGTTTCGTGCAGGGAGAGGTGGTGGTAAGGTTTCTTCCTTCACCTTAGGAGATCTAGGAGACTTGGGAGGGAGGGGTGGGGCCTCATCGTCCCAATTAACATTACGAACTCTAGAAACTTCCTATAAAGAAAAGAGAAATACAAATCTCATGTTATAAATAGAGAAGAGCATACAATTCATCGGGTTAGGCAAAGCATCACCAGAATTGTCTCAATAGAGAAGTTAAGAATGACGTTTATGGCAAAAATGAAACTTTTGCTGTTCCTGTTTAGCCGTTTGAGAAACGCATTGTTGGCTCCTGACTTTAACGAGAATATTTTCTGTGAAAAGGAGAACTTTTTTGTATTTTTGTGTTGGATTGAATTAAGGATAAGTGGATACCAAAAAAAGATGAGAGGCAATTCAGTTCCCGTTTGTCGTAAACGTCATTTTTAAACTCTCTAATTCTAAGCTGCTTCGTCTCAGTGCGATCAATAGTGATATTCACACTCCATATCGATAAGTAGTAAGGAGATTTGATAGTTTGAGTTTGGAGAAAAGCGAGAACTCTAAATTGGTAGGGCTGTAAATGGGCGATTTCCGAGTTTCGCTTGTGCCTCTGTTTCAAAACGAGTCTTCGTGCAAAACCTGTCGTATGAAACTGCGTTTCTTTTGCATGAAAATTAACCTGTAGGGGGAACACATTTTCATATGAATTGTTTCGCACGGAGACTCGTTTTGACACAGAGGCAAAAGGCAACTCGGAAGTGGTCTCTTGGTATGACTGTGACGTAACAGGCCGCCCAAAGTTGGTAAATAGAGTGAAAAAAATGTACCAAATTAACACAATTTGTCGAAACGCCAAGAAGTTCTCGATAAAAACAAGTTCTTCCTACTAAGTGCTATAAGAAATCCGGGGAGGCCTGTGGGAAGAGCTGCTATGCGAACACTAGAACTTAACAAAAAGTTATTTCACAAACAAGCTAACAACCTGGCATCAAGTAATTAAATCGTTAGTTAGTTTATGCACAAGGCAAATTATAAATTAAAAATATATTATTATTATTATTATTATTATTATTATTATTATTATTATTATTATTATTATTATTATTATTATTGTCCTCACGTAATGTTCGCTTAGAGTCCTTAGGGCCGAGACCAAACCATGGTCCTGGGGCACTAGGGGATAGCCAGTTTTTAGCTTGATAGCACCCTCCTCAAAATGTGTGCTGTACCTAGCAAGGTTATCTTTTGTAATTCACTGATGTTTATTTGGCCGGGAATTCTTCCAAGATAAGTTTCTAGTCCCTTTTTGATAGCTCCAAGTGCTCCAATGATAACTGGTATCGTTTCCGTTCTCATGCCCCACATTCGGCTTGTTTCGATTTCCAAGTCCTTATATTTGGATAGTTTTTCAGTGACTTTCATGGATTTGTTTCTGTCTAATGGTACTGCCATGTCAATAAATTTACAGGTTTTCGTTTTGTGGTCTTTTTTATTATTATCATCATCATCATCATCATCATTCTTCTTCTTCTTCTTCTTCTTCTTCTTATTATTATTGTTATAATAATTCATCTACAACCGCAGTTCGAATATGAATTATTTCCTAATATATACTTCACATCATTTCACTCCTCACGGGAAGATATGAACTCAATTAATTGACTCGCTCCCAATGTGTGGCTTCATAGCTCAGTTGGTAGAGCATCGCACCGGTATCGCGGAGGTCACGGGTTGGAATCCTGTAGAAGCCCTGATTTTTTTTTTTCAGGGTTCTTCTTTCCAATTGCTTAAATTGGAAAATTTACTGCGATGATCATTCTTCACCTTCGCTTTCTTTTAATAATAATAATAATAATAATAATAATAATAATAATAATAGCAATAGCAATAGCAATAGTAATAGTAATAGTAATAGTAATAGTAATAGTAATAGTAATAGTAATAGTAATAGTAATAGTATTAGTAATAGTAATAGTAATAGTAATAGTAATAGTAATAGTAATAGTAATAGTAATAGTAATAGTAATAGTAATAGTAATAGTAATAGTAATAGTAATAGTAATAGTAATAGTAATAGTAATAGTAATAGTAATAGTAATAGTAATAATAATAATAAAAAAGTGACAGGATATTACAACACAGACTAATTTTTCTAATCACCTGAGTTTCTCGACTTGGTAACAATTCCACATAATCTGTCTCTTCTTCTGATTCCTACAAAAACATATATAAACAGATGTGTTGATTAAACAGTCTAAACTAAAACAGTCTAAAGGTCACGGTAAGTTGGAGATAGAAATGTAAGACAAAAGGACACATGTTCCGTCAAAGCTACTAACCTGGCCGCATGGTGCAACTAGAATGTCTCCTTCTGTATTTATTGGTTCCTGTGTGATACACAAAACAAAAACAAAAGGAAATGTTTCACTCATATGGGTTGTCCCCTTCTATAAGGTCACATCTGACCTAGAGTTACAAGACATCAGCGACGTGGTTTCAACGGCAAGGTTGAGAATGAAACCCTAGTGTGTGACCATTCTAATGGAAAAAGAACCCCCCTAGAGTAGGTTCTGTAGTTTTGTGCGGTACCGAAGGCCGAAAAAAAACACAGGTAAAAGAGTCTTATTTGACCCTATTTTCAACTACATCCATTACAAATGAAAGACAAATTGATCTTGTTAATAAAGCGTCTGTTCTGATCTGTTGAAATTCCATCCGCAAGGCGAAAGCTCCATACAGCAATGATTGCGGGCGTATCACTAGGGGCCTTCATACCTTGTAGGGTAAGCTTCGCTTCCCAGGGTCGCTGGATTCTAAGCTGAATAAGACGTGCAGTGTAGGGATTTTGAAGCCGTCAAAAGTCGCTTTAACTTGTATGTCTGGATGAATCTCTAATGTTGATATATTACACTTCAACGTACTTCCTAATGCTAATTTCTGTTAAAACGCTTAATTAACTTGTATTTTGACACTGTGCCAAACAAAATCTCGTCTAATTTCATAACACTTAGTCTATTCTTAATACCACTTAGCAACGCCTCTGCCCAAAAAATCTGCAGGCTCATTCAATTATCGTGCGTGGGTTTTCGACCATAACAATATGTCTTGTATCCGAATGTAAACCATGTAACAGAACAAACATGAGCGAACTGAAGCTTGTACCTTCTTATGCACAGTGACCATCCCCTTGAGAGACTTGTAGACTCGAGACATCCCAACGATAACAAACTTCCCAGAGCGAGTCTGGTCGATCATGTAGTGTTTACAGCGGGTCTTTCCCCTGAAAACGACAATCACGTGAGATAAATAAGGCCCACATGAGCAGCAATCAAGGAATTAAGCGCAAAAATAAGACATAAATACGAGGTTAAAAACACCCTCGTGGTATTGTGTGCACGGGGAGCAAACACTAGTAACGCATCTGCCTAATCACATTCTAATCTGAGTCTCCGAATGCTACTCCTCAATTCAACAATAACGCGAGGATGTTCTGGACATTTCTTCCTTACAACAGCGAAATGTACGGTGTCCAAGCATTTTTGAGAAAATGTAGGGCACGCAACAATCTCGAGAAGGATTTCCCGCCAATTGAATTTGTGAGTCCCTTATTTGGTTAGGTTTGAAAACGCATAACGTCATTTAGTTTAGAAACCTGCTCTTAGTTGAGGTTTCGGGTGGGGCGGAGATCTTACAAGACGCACCAGCTAAATGCCAGGTATGCCACAAAATCAAACAATTTAAAAACTATTTTCACGCAGACAGCAAAGATTGATGTTGCCCAACGAGATTCGGGAATGGCATCCTACTTGACCCCCCGCCCCTTCTTGCTCTCTCGCTCGTTGGTCACTACCGAATGCAAACAATGTAAGTCAGCTCACCTGTAAGACAGAGTGTAACCAAACCGACTTTCACTAACACGGATCAAGAAACAACCCACTGGCTTGTTTGACAGCAGACGCTCAGATTCCCTGCAGACAAACAAACGCACACGGCTGGGGTGAAACAAAATTAAATCAAAGCAACTCTGAATTGCTGACATAATGGTTTCAAGTGTGCCATATGAGCAGAAAACAGTCAATCTCCTAATCGACAAGGAACCATCTTTTTATGAAAGATCAAAATCTAAGTTCTCTTTATAGTCTTATTCAAATTATCACCACGAGTGTGAAAAGGAATGCATAGATAATGATAAGAGGAATTTTAAAATCTTTCAAGATCGGTCTCGAGTTAGTGTCTGCTGACTAGAAGATACCCTACAAATAGAGTTAAGACGGTCAAAACATTTATGTAATTCATGCGGCAAGACTGCACCTCCTGGAAATGATGCCATGAAACCACTCGCTGAACATTCCGCTTTCATCTTGAACAATTCCCTTGGGGGCTTGAGTCTTCTGAAACCACTGTACAGCACTGCCAAATAACGTATGCTGATATCATTAGTAAAACTAAGCTAGAACTGGTTTACGGCTGAACTGAGGCTTACACCAACTCTGTTATCATGACTAACAGAAGGCTAAATTGCATTATTATTATTACATGGATGAGTTGTAGTTCACATGGACTGCGTTTAGACGTCGTGTAGAAAGGCTGACTAGGTAACCAAGCAACTGATCTACCCTAGCAACCCACCTACCGACTGAGTCGACCAAACGACTATGAGGCCGACTGGTCGACCGACCGACTTACAGACTGACCAGTTGGCCGACTCAATGACTTCAACTGACTTCCTGACTGACAAGTTGACTGTCTGCCCGACTGACTAACTGACTGACTGACTGGCTGGCTGACTAACAGATGGACGAACGGACGGATGGACTGACTGACTGACCGATGAACGGACGGACGGACTGACGGACTGACGGACTGGCTGGCTGGCTGATTGACAGATGGACTGACGGACTGACTGACGGAAGGACGGACCGACTGACTGACGGTCGGACGGACGGACTAACTGGCTGACAGACGGAAGGACGGACGGACAGACTCACTGATTGACGGACTGACGGACAGACGGACTGACTAACTAACTGGCACAGCCAGCCAGCCGACTATTGATTAATTGAGACATACGCTGCTTTGGTGGCCACGGCTCCAAATCCGCCCTTGATTGGGTGAGGTTGGCCAATAAAGACATCTTCCTCATCTTCTAGGTCATCCGTTAGAAACTCATCATCAAGCTACAACGACAAATAGAACATAACAATTAATTGCTACACAGCCGGGGCACAAACACTCTTTTACTCTAGATTTATATCCTCGAGAATTAACTCAGCTCGTATTTTTCAGCGTAAAAGTTGCTTAGTAACATGAACAGGAAAACGTAGATTTGTCAAAAGCGGTTCTTGATGCCAGAGCACCCAAAAAACTGCAATGGGAGTTCGTTGGGTGCAAAAATGAAGACAATTTCAGTCGCAAAATAAGAACACAAAGTCTTATTTGATCCGCCACCGTTCAAGAGGGTGAGCACTATTCAAAGCATATCAGGGACAAGTTGTAGTTCACAAAAAAAATCAAATATCACAGTCTATGTACCACATCCTACGCTCTCGAAACTTAAAAAAGTAAACATACCGTAAATGATCTGATAAACGCCCACACTCAAATAAACGCCTCGTATCTAACTAGTGAGACAATCTCAGATAGTGCAGAGCGCAATTGATAGCTCTGATACAGTAGTCCCATAAGTACTCATCCCTGCTCGGTTCACTTCCGGTTTGTGTCTACCTTGGTAGTCTGCTACGGCTTTTCCCCTTTGCAGTGTGTATGTTTCAAGGTTGTATTTTCATTCAAGGTCCAAACATTACGCACAAATTAATTACTACTGGTGCTTTAAGTTGATTTTCGTTCATTTTAAATTCAACAATACGCTGAAGCAGCAAACGTGACAATTTAGCTCTTCACGTCAACTTTGTGACTTGATACTTTTGTTTTCCTCGCAAAGCCATGTAATATGAAACCCCTGTTTTCTCCAAAACATACGGAAGATGGCCTTGTTTTTTGGAGATAAATGAAAGAAAGTTAAATATCTGATGTAGTGATGAAGAGACGGAACAGAGACGATGTTTTACTAAAAATGCAAATTTTTACCGATGAACAAGAACTAATTTAATTATCAGATAGTCACGAAATACCACTTTCTTTTTCTGTTGCCACCTTTGTTGTTAACAATAAAACAATTCAAAATTAACACACAACGATATTGATGGCTGAGAAGCTTTTCAACGAAAAGTATTGAAGATAAACAGCGCTACTTGGCCGATATGAATGAGTCTCCTCAAAGACTGATTAAATTAATTTGAACTTTCATTAGGTGCCACGGCGTCCGCAGCAATATTTGAGCATTTTCCTGGTTTCTTTTGTTACAAATTTACAATTTGCGGAGTATTAAAGCCACTAACTTGAGAACTTTTTGGCCTCTCTTACAGACACAATTAAGGCAAGAAAAAAACAAGTCGCTAAGGAGAAGCAATATATTTGAACCCTGACAAGCACACTATTGTAGATTGAAAACAGCAGATGATATTTGTTGAACCGACCTGTTTGTAATTCTAAAAGCTACGCAGCCACAGTAACGTTTCACTTTTGCAATAAAAAGGGACAATTGGCGCTACCTGAAAAATAACTGCCGTTCTTGGTCACATGACACGATATATAAAATACTGCGTGTAAAGATAGTGTATAACACTAACAATGCTAGAACGCATGCGTCTTACATGTTGAGCTCTACCATAAGGAAAACCACTCAACATTTGTGCGTGATTCCGTATGCAATGTATCCTTCACGTAATATAGAAGCCACGAACCCTAACTAATCTACGCATGCGTTTAGGGCAAATTAGTTTTATTCTAAGGAGAATGGTACCACAAGGAGAGCAAGGGGTTACCTGAAACAAATATATAGCTTTGCGAGGTTTAACGTTAAGCGACGGCGATGGAATGTGTTTTACGTAGAGTACACATGTACCTTTCCCACCCTACTCCCACTACTTCCTTGCCTGTAGACTAATTAATTAATTGAAATTAATTAATTAAACAAACATTAAAGTTGACACCTTAGCGCCATAGGGCCATAGGGCCATAGCGCCATAGTGCCTTAGTTCCTTAGCGGCAGGCAACCCCCATAACCATCCCAATAGTGCACTCTGCACTAATAAACGACCCCTCCCCCCGAGATGTAAAGCAATTTGTAGTTTTTGAAAAATTTACGAGGACTTGTTTATTCGAAATTGCATGACAAAAAACATTTGATTACTTGTTAATAATATACATGAAATTTAATTTTAACTTTCTGCACTCAATTTCAACTTCCAATCAGCATACTTTCCATGTATATTATTACGTCTGTATTTGTAGGAGTGATGAAGATAATCGGATATCCGCAAAGAGGGAAGCCGATTTGTTTGAAAGCACAAATAAGATTTCAGACCTAATTGGGTGACACAAAGAATCATAACTATTAATTAACAAATTTTGCGAAAAGAAATAAACAACAATAAAGTGATTTACTTTGTCCTACAATAAACAGTTGAGCTTGTTTTCGAGACATGTGAAAAAGAAACCCATTCCAGTGCAACCGTCTATTAACTTAAATAGGGCGACTGCTAAGAACCAATCAGAATCAAGATTCTGTTTAAGTCGGTATGTCGCTAGTCTGTCCACAGACGTATTTTTTGCTGCTTTTTTTCTTTCCCAAGCCCCTCCCCTTGCGTTTTGGCTCGTTCATATCCCACGCGCGGGGTTAATATTTTGCTAAGCTTGCGATCTCGACGAACTGAAGACAAAATAGAGGGTCTGTGGACAAGCTAGTATGTGGCGAGCAAATCGTTGTGCACGTTTGTGATCAACATCTTTGAATACCTCAATTTCTTCAAGGGACCCAAGACGTGTCTTAGGTGGTAGTCCCAGCGCATCCGGTGGGGGTGGTGGAAAGTCATCTTCGTCTTCCACAACAGGAGCGATTGGGAATTGCAACGAAACATATTTGGTATTTTTCTTCTTTAAGATTTCTAAAGCAAAAAATTAAAAGCATGGCGTTATCTATGTAGTAAACGAGTTAAAACACGACTTCAAACTAAATTAAAATCGAACCGGATTTCAAAATTGAGAAAGTACAGGTTTAACTTTTGGAAAAAGATAGCTTTAAGCCCCAGGTGTTTTTTGAAAGGCCCGTAATTTCGGAAGAGCTTTCGAAGATAAAAATTAGCAAACACGGCTAGTTTCTTCTCGACACAAACTATGACTTTGATTAAAAATTGTCGTTTAACAAATGTTTATCGCTATAATTGATGAAAATTCTGCAGCTCCTGCTTCCATTTCCTTTGTGGAACACCACCACACGTCTCTGACAAAAGACTATATAAAGTAAGACTTTTGAATTACTGTAATGATAGTAATACCTTCTTTTTTCTTGTAGTCATGTTGCAGCAATTCTTCTTGACTGAGAAACAATTTATTTCCACAGACGCTGGAATATTGCAAAAATGTGGCGGCTTTCCTGGCGTTCATGATAGCTTCTTCCCGAAGTCGTTTACATCTTCGTCTCGCTAGGAATCCTCGAACCACTTCAAAAAGGAAATAAAATGTTTGTGAGTTTTGCCACCTCGTCTGTAGAGCTCACTGTTTGATACAAATACATTGACTAGTATGAAAAGGAGTGAAACAAGAACACGAAAATTCAAAGGATAAGAGATGCAAGGGTTGGCAATATGCACTAAATAAATGCAGGTCTCTCCATAAAAGCGAGAGGTTGCTTCTTCATATTGACATGTACCTTTTTGTATTTTGATTACAGCTTCTTGAGCCTTTTGTAGATGCTCCACCAATTTTTCTGCGTGCCAGTACTTCAAAAACACCTTTGTACGTCTGAGAATTGAACGAAAGAAGTTTCACATAAGACAATCGATATAAAAGTTTCCTAGAATCGAACTGGAACTTTCGACCTCGAGTTTCGAAATAACAATTAGTGAAAAAAGGTTTCGAAAACTTTCGGTGTAGCTTCATGATCAAGAAGACAACACATCTGGCCAATATCCCACAGCTAAAAGGGCTGGTGTGAAGCTAGAAAAACGCGCCAGAGACTACTGTAAAACTACTTGCTCGATCTTGTGGCTCTTGTACTCTTTCCTCCTCCGCGCAAGTTTGTGAAATGTTTAAAATCATTGACATTCATTTTCATGTAATATATTCTTCTTACCCAATCTGCCAGTCTTTCAGTCGTGACTTTTTCAGAATCTGTCTGCAGCTCGCTTCACTGCCGGGTAATGTTGCTGAATACAACACAAGCTTGTATCTAAAAGACATGAAAAACAATGACATATGATTAGATGACAGTGAAAGAACATTGGCCCAGAAACTAGAAAAGGAAAGGTTAAGACATATATACAACGCTACAGTATACACCGGATGTTCTTTTTGTCTAAGAACCATCAAGTTTTTTGATGCTCTGTCCAAAAATGTTGTAATGTAATACATTCGAGTACAGAAACGACGGAACTAAAAAGAACGAGACTATAGAGAGAAATGATAGTGACATCTTATGACAACTTACACAACGTGGTTCTGGAATTTTGACGACATAAAATACCGCTTCATGGGGCATGCAGAAAATAGCGCCTTGGCAAGTCAGAAGATTGTATTTCAGACAGAGAAAGGTTATTCGTTACATTAGGGTATATCAACAGATAACTCATCTGTAAATAACTCATCCCTCAGTAACCAAACAAATTCAGGCATCTACATGTAGTGGATATGGTACTCGCTTGGTAACTCCATCGTATTGCTTTCGAATCTTGTTGTAAAAACATTTTCAAAACATGTTGAACAAGAATAGTCACGGCCACTTAAGTACGAGTATGTGTCAGGCATACGGAATAATTTTAAATGTTATGTTGAGCGCAAGTAGCAATACTCCTAGCCGCTTTATGGTATGAAAACCGAGTTAAATGCTTTTGACAAACTCTTTGGGTTTCTTGTCGTCAGTTAACAATTGTTCTCTGTATAAACTGCAACTCACCTTTCCACAAAGTCGGCGAAAGATATCCTCAGTGCATAGCCCTCTCTGCGAATACGAGTGGTCTCCAACACACCAGTGTAAGCCAGCTAACCAATAACAAATCCAAAAGACAATTTTTAGCGTGAATACTCACCAGCTAAAAGTCCTCATTTGTCACCAGCAACGGAGCTTGTTCAAGTCCCTTACTCAACAGGGAGAGAGAGAGGGATTGATAGACAACCAAACCTGTGTTTCGCTGGAGACAAGCAATCTCACCTACCAACAGCGTACAGTTAGGCAAATAACCTAACGAATTTCGGCATTCATCATCAATCAAGCCATCTATTTTTGAGCTACATATACTTCACTTCATTATTTTCTCTGATTAATGCTAGTACACGTTCGATGACGGGATCATTTCCAGTGAACATTGAGATTTGTTACCTGTTCTTTCACGTACTTGAGATCGAGACTGTCGGATATCTGCAAACAGCACGATGAAAAACACATAGAACATTGTATAAGTCCTGTGATGTACAGGATCTCCAGTACAGTATCGGAGATAACAAATGGTAGCATAATAAGCCGTTGCCACAAAGAACAAGCACTAACATTTATAACAGTACTACTTAAGTGTCACCCTCTTTAAAGAACGTTTGATTAGTTGCTTGATTAATCGATCGATCCTCTAATAACTTTAAATTTCACAAAATCTAGCTCTGGCGCATTGGGAAGACAGAAATGTTCAATGCATTTCCTTGAGCAACATACAAGCTGCACGACTTCGTAACTCCGTCGGCGATTTCTTCGGGAGAAGAACTAAATAGCGAAACTAGTCTACAGCTGCTAGTTTTCAAGTACAGTGGTAACAAAAATCAAGTCAGGTACCTTTTCATTGTTTGGCTTGATGCACCTGATGAAGTGCGGATTGGCAGCTGTCATTCTTTCCATGAGGATCCCTAAAGACGTCTTGTATGAGAGAATAGGTTTTGATGATCACAAGTAATTTCTTTTCTGATGCCACCACTATCTTTAAAAGGCACTACTCCAGTAAAAAACATAACATATAGTGGTACATACAATCTGTCTAACAAGTCTCATACTGACATTTTTGACGGCCTGTGCCCTCATCGAAAATAGTTCAAAATGGCAGTATGAAATCTCCGGCTCATCTACGTACCAAGCAACGAGCGATTCAGATTCTGATAAAAATATGACAGAAAACACTTACCTTGAACTGCGCGCCAACAGTAGGTTTTTTGGTGGCAGGCATTCCTTGGCGCGCCTTACTCAGTCTCTAAAAAAAACAAGACCGTACAATACCATGTAGAACTGTGGTAATAGCAACCAAAACGTCAAACAAACTGCGGCAACGTTGGAAGCAGACTTCTCCCATTGCACGCTTCAATCTCCTAGAGACATCCACGACTGAAGCCGAAAAATTCCATGCATTCCACACAGATGACGTAGCATTACAAAGATCTATCAAAAGCCTCTGATTGGTCGTAATTTGCCAGCGAAAAATAGTACCCAGGTGACAACCAATCAGAGATCATTAACAATCTGTCGTCATCTTACGTCATCAGTAAAGAATTTGTCGGCTTGAATTTCAAAAAAACACTCTCGCAGGAGATGCAAATGAAGATACGAAGAGCTCTGACTCTTGGGCTACTCAAGCACCTACTCATTTCTCACCTTAGTTCTTCTGACTATATTTCCTTTGCTTACTCGTCCTTGCAGAGCCAGTGTCCCAGTTCGTGTGATTGTTCCTAAAAGAGTTCAATTTGTGCGCTGGTTACCAACAAGGCATGGAGGACTTAAAAATAAAAAGCTACACGTTACGGTTAGCGTCTCATTAAACTAATGAAGGCTTAAAAAGAACAGGCGGAAACGTCTTTGTTTTACTCAACACGTCTTACTCCATACATGTTACTCAGTCAAGTAAACAATTCCTAAAATTAATATCACGTAATCTCTCACTAGATACAAGTTACCATAAACGCACACCATTATCTTAAGGATGGCGGAAATCTGAAAATGATGGTGTGTCATTTTAGAACAGTACGCAATAAATAAAGGGAAACGATCAGGACAAAACAAAGGCTACCAATGGTGTATCACTATCAGCAAAGTTACAAACACTGGGTCACATACATTATGCTTACCAGAAAAGACTGTGACAATCAGAGGGTTATCGCTTTTCCTCAGCAGATCCATAACACCTGGTGGCAGGGTGTCACGGTTCTTCTCGAGGAATCCTGTGGCGTCATATTCAACCTGCAGAAGTCAACACAGAATCAAATACAATAACGCTGTTTCTCACTTCCCCCTGCCAACTCAAGGCGTCATCAATTTTCTCCTCACATCAAAAACATCTTTAACCGTGTGTGTGTCGACATTTGTTAAGTCAGGGAAGGTCGTGTCACTCAACATAGAGGACAGACCAAAATGTTCCCTGAGGCGAAGCCGAGGGGAACATTGAGGTCGAGGGGAAACAAAACTCACTGTTTCCTGCGGGACCAGTCATTAAGTGTTTTGTTATACCTCCCAACTCAAAAATAGAAAAAAAACTGCGAAGAAATCGTTTGCTTGACGCCGGCTGGCACACAAATTTGCCGCGGTTTCATGGAGCACGACCTGGTCACGTGCGAGTCGAAAGTTCAAGTTGTTGTTTCCCTAGGGAGTTAGTGAGTTTTGACCCACGACACGTGACACGTTCTCCTCCAACCGGAAAACGTATTTGAAATGACCAACGATGATAATTGGAATATATTACTATATAAAGAAGCTTATCATATCAAGCGTTCAGTACCATATTTGAACACTAGTTTAAAAGCCAGTAGCCGGAACTATGCCTATTCTCTTGATGGTATCGTCTTTGTTTTATATTTTCACTAAATAAATGTACCATCTTGCAGTATTTAAATTTCTGCTACCTGCATGTCACCTCAGTCTGAAGATGATATAGAATTATTTCGAAATGTTACAAGTACATCAACGATTCCTTGCATTTGTTGCCTGTATTATAGACACAATACATTTACTCGGTATCACATTTATTCTGTATTTGAGTAAGGAGGTATAACAAAAACAATTCATCTACGCCGAGGTAAGAGGGGTTTTCCCATGAGAGTAGCTCTTGAGAGTCGAAAGCAATATGCAGCTTTGCGATTGGTTAAAAATCACGCGCCACTTGCTCATCCAATCAGAAAACAAACCAAACCAATGACCAATCGCGACCCGTTCATAAAGCGGTTTTCGATTGAGTGTTTTTGAACCAAGACTAAACCAATTAGTTACCAATTAGACTACTCAGCCAATTTCAAACTGTATTAAAAACCAAAGTAACTCCCTGATTACTTTCGACACTCAACTGAATACCGCTCGAAACTTTTTCCGGCCCTTTGTTTAGTAAGGGTAATATTAACTACTTATTAACCGTGAGTGCGTGAGTAAGGTCTTTTCGGGAAAATCTAAGAGCGAGACCTCGCCGAGACCTTGCCTCAGGCAGAGATTTGAGATTTTTCCACAAAGACCGAACGTTCGAGGTGAATAAGAAGTTTATTATATGGCTTTTTGCTCGTTTTTACAGGCCCGTAATCGGCCCTTGAGCATTACGGGAGAATAATGCCCTGGTTATTAGCCAATCAGAGCGCGCGTTATATAGGCTACAAACGCAAGTCATATATTAATGAATACGAATAAAGACAAAGCCCTGTACATAGCGTTACTGGCAAACACAAGGTAGATAAAATGTTACCTAGGAGAAAACGATCAACCTAACAGCTATTATCTCCTACCTTGCCAGCGTAGTGGCAAATCCCAAACATGTTGGTGTTAGAATGTTTGGACTTGATGAACACTTTACTCTTTCCACAATTCTGCGTCAATTTCTCCACAAATGAGTGGTCTGTGCTCTATGAGACACACAAAGAAAGCAATGTCAGTAGCTCCCAGCTCACAGTGGAATGACAGAGTACAAGTTTTATTTTTGATAATGGACGTGGGAGACAAGGAACTTGCAAAATGTTAAGTTGGAACGAAATGTCCAACAAAGACAACTGGAAAACGAAAAAGGAAATAAATGCCCCGCGATCTCGCATTGAAGTTTCCGCCTAATGTGCTGGTACATTCTCAATGCTGATGTGAAGAAAAAAAAGGTCGAATTTTTCAATCGTTATTACAAAACCTACAATGCATCTACAAAGTTGTTAGAGGGCGTTGTTACAAAAAGCGTTGGAGCCTGTGTACTCCCAGATACAAATTCCTGAACGATAACTTAAGACAGAGAGAGAGACAACTTTCTCTTTTCACGTACTCTCTTGCAAAGGAGGCAGCACAAACCTGTGGGAAATGACTCTCTTCGTCCAGTAACGCTAACAGTCCGATGGGTTTATTGAAAAATAAATCCTGTGGACCATGAAAAACACCGTTATTTTACTGACTTCCCACAGTATAACGATGCATACATTACAAAAAATTTCGGACGATTTTAATTTCGCACAAAAAAGGAGTCCGAAAATAAAACGGTCCTGAATTTTTAAGCGTCCGAAATATTTACAGTACAGTAATAAAATTTTAGGTAGCTCCAAGCTCTAAGTTTCTTTTTCGCAAGTAACTCTAGCTGAGACACTGATTGAGACACATAACAGCATGTGCCATTTTCTCGTCGGTGTTACTGTTAAGAGTGAATGCCTACAAAAATGGACCTAAATCGCTTATCAATGGCACAAGTCGAAAAATTGATTTCGCTTGTATTTTGTCCATAGATAGGTCCTAGTAAGAATAGAAACGGACCATAGTTAGTTTCTGCTAATACAGCTTTCTTTGGTAGAAATACGCCAAAAACGATTTCGACCCGATTGGGCTCAAAATCTACTTCCGGTTTTGCTGAATTTTCCGAATATTTGATTGCTTCGCGCTCCGCAGAACAGTTACTTGAGAATATTTCAATGGATTTTATATTCAGTTCAGGTCTTCGTAGTATGACTGAGCGAAAAATAAAATAAATCAAAGTTAGTTTTGAGCCCGAAAAGAGATCAAACTGACACGCAAAATTTCACAGTGTGTGGCAAGAGAATCATTGCTTAAAAACATCGCCATATTTTTCTATGGGCTATAACTTTAAATACCGTAAAAACACTTTCTACGGGTTAAATATACACCCACCTGTTAGGCTATCAAAAAACATCTCTGGGCAAATGGTTTCAAGTCGCCCGTCTTGGCCTGTGTTTCTCATAGATTTTGCCCAAAATCCGCCGTTGGAATGTAAACAATTGCGTGACGCGGTTAGCCAATCTCGAGTAAAATATTCGTTTCCAGCAATCCGATGAAAGCAATTTTTGAAACGTTGTGTGGATAAAATAATGGAAAATGTTTTTTTTTTTGTTTAAGTTAGTATAAATATATATGTTTTTTCATTTGCATTGCAACACCCACGACATCCCTGATAAAGAACGTTGCTACAGTACTCCGGGAAATGATTTTAACACTTGTTTATTTTATTGCTTTCACTGATAACTTACAATATAGTGGCAGTTTTAGAGACTTAACCAATCCTCTATGGTTTATGGCAATTGAATCATTGACTGACAAATAAAGTCAAGTGGAAATACCATAATTTCTATAAACTACTAACTGCGTGATGGCATCTCAGCTCTTCTAGCTGTGTAGAAAATTTGTACCTACACAATATGCTCAAACTCAGCTAGAAAACCTGGAATTTCTTGAATTGAATTAGCCCAGGAAGAAATTGCGTTTAAGTTTCGATCATACTGGGAAAAACTCCATCTTTTCTACTTTGGTTGTTTGATCAATTAACTGAAATTTGCAGATCATAACACTGGTAGACAAATAAACATTACAGTGGTCGATCTAGGACTAGGTTTACACTAAAGGAGTTTTTTTTGGATTCGTAAAAGTTCCCGGATTCATCAGTTTTAGAGTATTCGGATTAGTAGGGGTTTACAGTGAAAAGATATTCGGATTCTTAACCGTTTACACACGACGATAACTCCGGGCACATTCATGATGGAATGGTTAACAAGCAGTTTGTTGCCTCGACAACGAGAAACAAAATGCCTCCGAAAATAAGGCTAGGGGTAGGTTGAGACAGTCTGAAGTTTTCTTTCGACTCGCTGACCACGGTACTGTTGTCCATCATGTCAGGTCCCTCCAGGAAGTTATTCTGGTCTTTACTTAATATCTAGAACCGTCGAGGTTTTCGATCGTGCCATCGCCGTCATCTGCGCAGTATTATAAAAGTGATTATCTACACCTGAAACAGCACGAGGTAATCACCCAGCGACCGTCATCAAATGGCCATTAATGTGCCTACGACTCGACTACGTAGACGACTGGATCATGTAATCCGCCATTTTCGTTCCACCGCAAACTCAAAAGATCACAGGCGGAAAAATATGCGGATTCGAGAGAAAATTGTTTACACGACAAAACTCTCCAGATTCAAAAGTTTTCGGATTCAAAGTTCCCACTTTAAATTCCGGGGAGTTTTTTTTTTCAGATTCGTCCACTTTTATGTAAACGGCAAAATCAATCCGGCACTGAAACGTTCCGAATTCATCACGAATCCGGAACAATTTCCTCTCGTGTTAACCTACAATCCTGGCCATAAGTTGTTGGGACACCTCCCCCTTTTGCGCGCTAAAACCCTCGATTTCAACTACGTCGTTAAAGTTTTAGAACAAAAGATGAATAGAAGTAAGTACAATTGACCCCCCTCCCCCCTAGCAATGTTGCATGAAAACGAAGCTATTCTAAAGACTAGATCGGATGTGGGAAAAAAGGAAAAAGGGACAATAGAAAGTGGTTAGACAGTTGTGTTGGAACCAAACGCGATTGCTGAAAAATCGCTATTATTGGAATAAGACGTGAATATCTATCTTCTCGTCTCTTTAGTTCGAGAATACTGTTCTAGGAGGCGAACAATTCAAACGTGGCTATTCTGAAGCTATTGTCAAGGATTTTTTTTCTTCAAGATTTTTATCAACATTGACAGGGGGAGGGGGGTAGGCGGGCTTGCGCGGTTTTAGTCTTAAGAGAGGCTGCCTGTGAAGTCATCTGCCGTAACTGTCCCAACACTTTTGACCAGGATTGTAGTCTTAAATGAACGGCGAACAGCCATCTTGTTTTGTTCGCGGAAGTCGGTCACGGAAGAGCGAATTTCAATGAAATATATATATATAATTTGATTAAGCAATTAGCCAAAAATAGGCTGGCCGCCAAAACAGTTTAGGGTTTTGCTTAACTCTAACCTTAAGTTTTAAGACTGAAGAAAAAAAGAAAAAAAAGCATTGAGCATTTCAGTTGTTTGAAACAGAAACATTCGCGCACAATGAACTATATGTATAATACGTGCGTAACCTGGAAAGCAATCCGTCCAGCACAGTAATTGTTCAAATTAACAGCTTACCGAGACACTCGCAATGTCGATGCCTCTTATTTATGATTTAAACTTTTAGGATTTGTTTACTTTACTTTTTCCAACTTTTTAGAAGGAGAAAAGGCACTAAATGTGTTGGTACAAATAAAAAGGTTTAACCGAAAATCGATCCGTCGAAATCAATCAACAAATACAAATTTAATCACTGTAGCGTTCCTTCAGATCACGTAAGGCTACAATACAAACCAACAATATCAACTTGTCATTACGCTTAACAAATGAACTTAGAACGATTTTCTTTCTAGAACTCGCTCTTGTAATTAAAATGATCAAAGAAAGAACGACAGCTTAAAACGACATAGCAGTAACACTCGAACTCCAAGTAAATTGCTTTTAATTGACGTTTTTAATTAACGAAATTTCCAAAGCGATGACTTTCAAAATATTAAAGTTAAAAGTGGTCCATTATGTGTTTCTTTTTTCACCCAAATGTTCTATGATAGTCATCTGCGGTTTGTTGGAAACGAATAATGTATTCACGGTGACCGCCCGCGTCACGCAATTGTTTACATTCTCACGGCGGTTCAGGGAAAAATCTATGAGAAGCACAGGCCAAGGCGGGCGACTTAAAACCATTTGCCCAGAGATATTTTTTGATTTTCAAACAGGTGGGTGTACAGTTAACCCGTAGAAAGTGTTTTTATGGCATTTAAAGTTATAGCCCATAGAAAAATATGGCGATTTTTTAGTGCTATAATTCGTTTGCAACACATCGTAATATTTTGCGTTTCTGTTCGATCTCGTTTCGGGCTCAAAAGAAACCTCGATTTATTTTATTTTTCGCTCAGTCATACCATGAAGACCTGAGCTGAATGTAAAGACCATTGAAAGATTCTTAAGTAGCTGCTGTGCGACGCGCAAAGCAATCAAATTTTCAGAAAATTTAGCATAACAGGAAGTAGATTTTGAGCTCAATCGGGGCAAAATCGTTTTTCGCAAATTTCTCCCCAAAAAAGCTGCATCAGCAGAAACTAACTATGGTCCGTTTGTTTACTAGCTAGGGCCAATCTATGGGCAAAAAATGAGCAAAATCGATTTTTCGACTTGTGCCGTTGTTTGGTCCATAGTTATGGGCACTGGCTCTTAAACCTTGAGTGAACAGTTAAAGTATCATTTTCACAGCTCTTGGTTTAGTCTAATTCGTGATTTTACGCGTAAATTTTTTAGCTATCTTTACGTTAAGTGTCCGAAATTTTTGTCCGAAATTTGTCCGAACTGAGATGAAAACTGTCCCAAAATTAAACGTCCGAAATGTTTTGCAATTAATGTAGATCGGTAATGATCAAGAAGGATTTAATCAGGCTGATCTGCGATGAAAAAGACGAACACAGATGAACTCACCAATACAGGTTTGTTGTCCGCAAATGTGACACCTGTCCAGTCAATGCCTTCCTTGTTATATTCTTCCTGCTCCCACATGAAAATGTGCTGCAAGGTGAAAACAATTTACAGTGAAATATCAATCCTGGTCAAAAACTAGAAAAAACAATAAAAACTATAGTATTGAATATACCTTGTATCTGGTTGTAGTGCGTGTTCGTATCATAATGTACCAAGTCCATTATATCTCAAAGTTAGCTCTCAAAATAAAAAAATCAGCATCATGGAGAAAATCATCTCCCCGTGACTAATACTCTGAAGAACATTTCAGCGAAGTTAAAAACTGAGGTTCTTTCTCCGAATCCAGTGATTATACAAAATGCATTGACTGTATTTTGTCTAAAGCGTGGAAATGAACGTTTACGTTGTACAGTGATTCCAGCAATCCACCAATAACATTTCAGGCCACAGGTAAAGCATTAGCTACCGAACGGAGACTAACGACATGCAGATCATAACGGATTTTAGTAGACACTAATAGTTATCTATTTATCAGTGAGTGTGATCGGCAATCGAGTTCGTCTTTGACTAGTTGCCAACAGAAACAAGTTCTCGCGCGCTTTAGCCTTGAAAGGGAAAAAACATCCTTTATATTTAGGTTTAATAAAATGCCCCACATATCCTTTATGGTATCAATTTAAACAATTAGACTGTTCGTTCTCCTCATTTTCGAGCGGTTACGCTTCGTTCATAGAAAACTAGAACTCTTAGTTTAATTTTCTGTCGTACAGTTGCGCTTCATCAGAGCTGTTTACCTGGTTGAAGAAAAACTGGAGTTGTTCATTGGCCAAGTTGATGCACGCCTGTTCAAAGCCGTTGTTCTCAAAATGTTCAAAACCAAATATATCAAGGATGCCTAGAAATAACAAGACATAGGGGCAAAGTTCTGTGAATCTTTATTCATTTGACAGTAATTAACCATGTCCCTGATGTTAAACTGCACGCCATTTCAATGTCGAGACATCATCAACCCTTCGGCTAGTCCAACAATAGACTGCAAGCAATACAAAGCTAAACCGAGAAATGCAAACAAGCCAACTTCGCATTTTGCAATCTACTCTGACCCAGGCCATCAAGCGAACCGTACCTATTTCTGTGACCTCTTCTCCTCTTGACGCCATTGGTGGAGCCAGAAGTTGATTCACCTTGTTGACGATCCAACCAAACAGACGGCCATACAAAGCTTTAGCTGTTGCATCTCGGACATCTGTGAAGTAAAACACACAGTCACTCATCTTGTATAACATCTCCTGGCTCTACATGCTAGACACACTTAACTGAAGGAAGCAATTTTGCAAACTGGACATATACAAACTTGTGATAAGCTGACTACGAGTCAAAGAGTTAAACATCATTGTTGGAAATAGCAACAGCAAAGTAAGATTGTAAAGCTCAGAAAAACAGAAACACCACAATATTTGTTGAGTTTTCAGAGGGACAACCCTTAAACACGTGGTAAGATTAGGGGACACTATCTCGACTATTTTGCCCTTCTTCTGGTCCGTGGAAACAGTGTTAAATTATGACCGAGTACGTTCGCTTGTTCGCGAAATGCTCCCAGAACACCAGCATGATAGACTATGAAGGTAATAAGTAAATTGTTGAGGGAAGAGTAAATTGTAATGAGTTTTTTTGCGTTTTTTTCCGAGACAGGACGGAGAATTCGAAAAAGGTTCCTAGACCGTTTCAATCGACAACTCGACAGCACAACCTTGTCAATGCGTAACCCACTATAACTTTCCTTTTACAGCTGTGGTACATCTGTAGAGTAATTTTCAACACAACTAGACCAGCATTTTTAGGTTTCTAGCAATAAGAATGAGGTTATTACAACTTTCTAACCAATTGCCTGATGATCTTTCAGTCTTCTCTTGATCACACTGCCACGTGTTGTAGTTGTCGTGGACGTCAGCACCTCTGCTAGTTTCTCCGTGTCCACACCCAGGAGTTTCTGCCGCATAAAGAAAGGTAAATCAATTATTGGTCGCCCATTTGACTGGAAATAGTTTTTTGCAAGAAAGTTCGCTGAATATGATGATGAAAAGCTTGTATGCAATTTTTTGAAAAGTTCCAAGCATTAGTACCGCTTTCCGACAACCTTATTACGAGGATTTACCACAAAACACACTAGTATAGTCTTGTTTCGAACACTTTGAATTCATATTAAATCTGCACACAATGAAAGATGATGTTTTGTTTTTGTCCTACTTTAAATGCAATCAATGACTTTAATGAAGCTGTGCTTTGGTTCTTTTTTTCCAAGAATGTCCCAAACGTGAATGAGAGATGAGACATGAGAATGTCCGAAACATTATAATAGAATAACTATCTATTTCATTCAACCAACCATTTTTTCCAGTTGAAATGTTTTCAAGTTAAGCCTCAAGGATCCGCAAGGACTGAAAACCCAAATTTATTATCGTTTAGAGATTTCCAAGAAGTTTTAAGTGTAACAAACCGCAGCTGTCCTCAAAGGTCCGTGAGCTTCTTTGACAATAGCGCCCTCATTTTCATCCATCTCAAATGCGATGTTACCCATGTTCAGCACACCACCAAGAACTGTAAACATATCTTGCTGCTCCTAAACATAAAACATCACAACAACCTCGAGTACATAACTGACTAAACAGCCTATAAGAAAACATGATTTACAGTATATAAAAGAGAAGGCTGCTGTGTGGGTGGGGAAGGATGGTGTGAACTTCCCTCTTCAAAATCTCACACCTTTTATTCAGTTCCTGCCCCTTTCTTAGTAGCTCCTGCCTCATTGTGTTTTTCTATTGGAAATGCACCGTACAGAAAAAAAAATTTCCTATAGTGCTACATCCAGTGTCTCCTAAAGCCCAACCCCTGACGTCCTCATTCGTGAGAGGTGAACAATAGGGGACTGTGAAGGGTGGAGTACAGTTTGACTTTAATAGGTCCCACGTCACTATCATAATGATAGCTGTGAAGGCCCAGCAGGAACCCTGAACAAGCTGGTAAATAGGGGCTCTATGGCAAGTCTGCAGAGGGCTAATCACCCTCTCAGATACAATCTGAAGAAAGGAAACAAGGCCTTATGCATCCCATGTTCTTGTCACCTTGAAAATCCCATAACAATAAAATCTCTTTTCTAGCTTTGCACGGACTTCCCACACCCCTTATTGATCTTTCCCTCTTCTCCCAAGCATCTCTAATTGGTTTATTCAAATGACTTAAAATCTTACTCTGCCAACCACAAGCAAAGATAGTAAAAAATCAGGCTACAAGGTTGTAAAAAAATCTTTATCCATAAAATGAAATGATGATCATGGGATATGACGAAGTATATGATAAAGGAAAGAGGAAAAGTTGCTAGTAATGTACCTCATCAAGGAAGCCCACCATATCCATAGCATTTAGTAGCTCATCAAACATTGATTTGTTTTTCTTTATTTTCTTCATACTCACTGCTCCTTCAAACAGATAACTGTTCCAAAAAAAGCAACAATTAAAAATGCACATGTATCTGAGCATATATATGTGTAAAACTATGCATTATGTGGTTAAATGAAATTTATGTCAAAATGAATCCAAACTACATGTAGTTTATTGACTTACTTTAATGTCTTAGGATTACGGAAATAAATTAGAAACACAGGAAAATTCAAATCATTAACTAGTTTGAAATCATTTCAAACCCAATGTAATTTTAAGCTACAACATAATTCAATGTTCATTGTCAGTTGCTATTGATGATGATGAAGATGACGTCATAACATGTCAGACAGATGTGAGTCCAATTCCTTTTCTGTTCATACTTGTAAGTGATATATTTATCCCCGGTAAAATTACGTTTAAAAAAAAATTATGTTAAGTTTGATTCTTTTTTTTCTGTGATGTGTTTCGTCCAAGCTTAAGGAGGAGGTCTACATACGAGCCAAGTGGCTCATTAGCCCAGCGGTTATCTTCAGGTTCTATAGCATGAAGTGACTAGGAGCATTTCTACTCCCCCCTTAATGCGATACTCAAGTCCATTGCAGGGTTACCTCTCCAGCATTAAATTTGCTGGTACCCATTTATACACTTGGGCGGAGAGACGCACAGTGAAAGTAAAGTGTCTTGCCCAGTACCACAAAACAATGTCCCTGGCCAGGACTTGAGCCTGAACTGCTTGATTCAGAGGCAAGTGCACTAACCACGCTTCTTTAAGGAGGAGGTGCTTGGTCACCAAATAAACAGGACAAAACTACATAGAGAAGATATGATTCATGTCTACTCTTACCTATACTTGTCTGGTCTGGTTAGTCCATACTTGTTTTGGTCATCAGTGGAGAGACCAGCAAACAAGTAGTAGAAGATATGAAAATTCTCCTCGCCACTGCTTTGTCGTACAACACGGGATTTTTCCAAAAGATACTCAGAAATCTTAGCACCAATGACTGAAAATTTCAGGACAAATATGATTGGTATGATTAGAAAACAAATTATGTAACACAATTTAATATGCACAACTAAATCTGAAATGATTTTAGATTATTGTGACAACTTTTAAAGATCACAAAGGAAAATAATAAAGGTAACGACTAAATCTTGGAGGAAACATTTTAATGAGAACTGTGGTAATGAACAGGAACAATGATTACCTAACCAACCAAACAATATCACTGAACAATCACCAACTGTCAGAATTTGATGGTATGGTCTACTCCCTGACTCACTAGCCAGGCATACATCCTTGAATCTGCCAACCAACCTGCCTGCCTTCTGACCAACCCACCCACCTAAGACCCTTACCAATGTACCAACTGATGTACCAAAGCAAGGCAGGAAGCAGGGAGAAAGAGGGATGTACATTACATTTGAGCCAATGAAGAAACAAAATCTGAACAAAAGAACAAGAAGGCTTGCGTAAAGCACATGTGGTATGAAATGAACCAATGTCTGGACAGATAGACAGACAGACAGACAGACAGACAGATAGACAGTCAGCTGGATAGATTTTCTCACCCATGCCTTGCTGGAATTTCAGCTGAATGTACTTTCCAAATCTGCTTGAGTTGTCATTCATCAGAGTCTGAGCATTTCCAAAAGCTTCCAACAAAGGATTCACCTAATGGGCATAAGAATAAAACTTGTCCAAGCAAGTCGTAATCCTTCTAGGGGCAGGTGTACTTGACTCTTGCTGTTTTTACAAATCATTCAATACATTTACATTGTGAAAGTCACTTGCCCAAAATATAGTGAGTACTGTGAAAACTGAAACGTCCCCAGCATTCACCATCCATTTGCTGCTGGGATTTCATTAACTTTTTCAGGAAAAGGGCCACTGGTTTTAACAGGCAGGAAAAACTTTTTGAACTGATCTTCACTGAAAGAAAAACTTTCTTGTAGGGGCAAAACCATCCTCAGAGCTGGTCAATTTGTCAGGCCTGTTGGCACCCATGTTGCTGGTATTCCTACAGTTGAAGAGAGGAACTGCACATACATGTACATTACAACACAGTGTCCCCTGCCACTAACTCAAAACTCAACCTCAAATCCAGAAGTTGCCTCATCTCAGTACACAAGGTAAGAGTAATACCTGCAGGATCTGCTGTTCCAACTGAGATGTTCCTCGTGATAATTCAACCAGCTGACTGATCAATAGTTTGGCTGATTCTGTTTTGCCAGCTCCACTCTCCCCACTGTAAAGAACATGCAGTGGTTAGTTGATTTTAAAAGTATCACTACATAATTATTGAGCTGTTTAGAGCTTTAAGGTGGCTCAATAGGGCATGGCATTGAGGAACATAGAGTATTGTGCAAATTATTACAGAAAATATCCATAGCCACCACAAAGAATTAACAGGTCTCTGAAAATTCTGAGGGTAAGGATAGTTTCAGAACCTAAAATAGTTAAAGGAAAGCATCAAGCTGAACTGGAATTCTTGAAGGAATAGGAGGGGTATTCATGGATATTTTCTGGAAGGAATAGGAGGGGTGTTCTGGATATTTTCTAGAAGGAATAGGAGGGGTGTTCCTGAATATTTTCTAGAAGGAATAGGAGGGGTGTTCCTGAATATTTTCTAGAAGGAATAGGAGGGGTGTTCTGGATATTTTCTAGAAGGAATAGGAGGGGTGTTCCTGAATATTTTCTAGAAGGAATAGGAGGGGTGTTCCTGAATATTTTCTAGAAGGAATAGGAGGGGTGTTCCTGAATATTTTCTGGAAGGAATAAGAAGGGTGTTCTGGATATTTTCTAGAAGGAATAGGAGGGGTGTTCTGGATATTTTCTAGAAGGAATAGGAGGGGTGTTCCTGAATATTTTCTGGAAGGAATAGGAGGGGTGTTCTGGATATTTTCTAGAAGGAATAGGAGGGGTGTTCCTGGATATTTTCTAGAAGGAATAGGAGGGGTATTCCTGAATATTTTCTGGAAGGAATAGGAGGGGTGCTCCTGAATATTTTCTGGAAGGAATAGGAGGGGTGTTCTGGATATTTTCTAGAAGGAATAGGAGGGGTGTTCCTGAATATTTTCTGGAAGGAATAGGAGGGGTGTTCTGGATATTTTCTAGAAGGAATAGGAGGGGTGTTCCTGAATATTTTCTGGAAGGAATAGGAGGGGTGTTCTGGATATTTTCTAGAAGGAATAGGAGGGGTGTTCCTAAATATTTTCTAGAAGGAATAGGAGGGGTGTTCCTGAATATTTTCTGGAAGGAATAGCAGGGGTGTTCTGGATATTTTCTAGAAGGAATAGGAGGGGTGTTCCTGAATATTTTCTGGAAGGAATAGGAGGGGTGTTCTGGATATTTTCTAGAAGGAATAGGAGGGGTGTTCCTGAATATTTTCTGGAAGGAATAGGAGGGGTGTTCTGGATATTTTCTAGAAGGAATAGGAGGGGTGTTCCTAAATATTTTCTAGAAGGAATAGGAGGGGTGTTCCTGAATATTTTCTGGAAGGAATAGGAGGGGTGTTCCTGAATATTTTCTGGAAGGAATAGGAGGGGTGTTCCTGAATATTTTCTAGAAGGAATAGGAGGGGTGTTCTGGATATTTTCTAGAAGGAATAGGAGGGGTGTTCCTGAATATTTTCTGGAAGGAATAGGAGGGGTGTTCTGGATATTTTCTAGAAGGAATAGGAGGGGTGTTCCTGGATATTTTCTAGAAGGAATAGGAGGGGTATTCCTGAATATTTTCTGGAAGGAATAGGAGGGGTGCTCCTGAATATTTTCTGGAAGGAATAGGAGGGGTGTTCTGGATATTTTCTAGAAGGAATAGGAGGGGTGTTCCTGAATATTTTCTGGAAGGAATAGGAGGGGTGTTCTGGATATTTTCTAGAAGGAATAGGAGGGGTGTTCCTGAATATTTTCTGGAAGGAATAGGAGGGGTGTTCTGGATATTTTCTAGAAGGAATAGGAGGGGTGTTCCTAAATATTTTCTAGAAGGAATAGGAGGGGTGTTCCTGAATATTTTCTGGAAGGAATAGGAGGGGTGTTCTGGATATTTTCTAGAAGGAATAGGAGGGGTGTTCCTGAATATTTTCTGGAAGGAATAGGAGGGGTGTTCTGGATATTTTCTAGAAGGAATAGGAGGGGTGTTCCTGAATATTTTCTGGAAGGAATAGGAGGGGTGTTCTGGATATTTTCTAGAAGGAATAGGAGGGGTGTTCCTAAATATTTTCTAGAAGGAATAGGAGGGGTGTTCCTGAATATTTTCTGGAAGGAATAGGAGGGGTGTTCCTGAATATTTTCTGGAAGGAATAGGAGGGGTGTTCTGGATATTTTCTAGAAGGAATAGGAGGGGTGTTCCTGAATATTTTCTAGAAGGAATAGGAGGGGTGTTCCTGAATATTTTCTGGAAGGAATAGGAGGGGTGTTCTGGATATTTTCTAGAAGGAATAGGAGGGGTGTTCCTGAATATTTTCTGGAAGGAATAGGAGGGGTGTTCTGGATATCTTCTAGAAGGAATAGGAGGGGTGTTCCTGAATATTTTCTGGAAGGAATAGGAGGGGTGTTCTGAATATTTTCTAGAAGGAATAGGAGGGGTGTTCCTGAATATTTTCTGGAAGGAATAGGAGGGGTGTTCCTGAATATTTTCTGGAAGGAATAGGAGGGGTGTTCCTGAATATTTTCTAGAAGGAATAGGAGGGGTGTTCCTGAATATTTTCTAGAAGGAATAGGAGGGGTGTTCTGGATATTTTCTAGAAGGAATAGGAGGGGTGTTCCTGAATATTTTCTGGAAGGAATAGGAGGGGTGTTCTGGATATCTTCTAGAAGGAATAGGAGGGGTGTTCCTGAATATTTTCTAGAAGGAATAGGAGGGGTGTTCCTGAATATTTTCTGGAAGGAATAGGAGGGGTGTTCTGGATATTTTCTAGAAGGAATAGGACGGGTGTTCCTGAATATTTTCTAGAAGGAATAGGAGGGGTGTTCCTGAATATTTTCTGGAAGGAATAGGAGGGGTGTTCTGGATATTTTCTAGAAGGAATAGGAGGGGTGTTCCTAAATATTTTCTAGAAGGAAAAGGAGGGGTGTTCCTGAATATTTTCTGGAAGGAATAGGAGGGGTGTTCCTGAATATTTTCTGGAAGGAATAGGAGGGGTGTTCCTGAATATTTTCTGGAAGGAATAGGAGGGGTGTTCTGGATATTTTCTAGAAGGAATAGGAGGGGTGTTCCTAAATATTTTCTAGAAGGAAAAGGAGGGGTGTTCCTGAATATTTTCTGGAAGGAATAGGAGGGGTGTTCCTGAATATTTTCTAGAAGGAATAGGAGGGGTGTTCCTAAATATTTTCTGGAAGGAATAGGAGGGGTGTTCTGGATATTTTCTAGAAGGAATAGGAGGGGTGTTCCTGAATATTTTCTGGAAGGAATAGGAGGGGTGTTCTGGATATCTTCTAGAAGGAATAGGAGGGGTGTTCCTGAATATTTTCTGGAAGGAATAGGAGGGGTGTTCTGGATATTTTCTAGAAGGAATAGGAGGGGTGTTCCTGAATATTTTCTGGAAGGAATAGGAGGGGTGTTCTGGATATTTTCTAGAAGGAATAGGACGGGTGTTCCTGAATATTTTCTAGAAGGAATAGGAGGGGTGTTCCTGAATATTTTCTGGAAGGAATAGGAGGGGTGTTCTGGATATTTTCTAGAAGGAATAGGAGGGGTGTTCCTAAATATTTTCTAGAAGGAAAAGGAGGGGTGTTCCTGAATATTTTCTGGAAGGAATAGGAGGGGTGTTCCTGAATATTTTCTGGAAGGAATAGGAGGGGTGTTCCTGAATATTTTCTAGAAGGAATAGGAGGGGTGTTCCTGAATATTTTCTGGAAGGAATAGGAGGGGTGTTCTGGATATTTTCTAGAAGGAATAGGAGGGGTGTTCCTGAATATTTTCTGGAAGGAATAGGAGGGGTGTTCTGGATATCTTCTAGAAGGAATAGGAGGGGTGTTCCTGAATATTTTCTGGAAGGAATAGGAGGGGTGTTCTGGATATTTTCTAGAAGGAATAGGAGGGGTGTTCCTGAATATTTTCTGGAAGGAATAGGAGGGGTGTTCTGGATATTTTCTAGAAGGAATAGGACGGGTGTTCCTGAATATTTTCTAGAAGGAATAGGAGGGGTGTTCCTGAATATTTTCTGGAAGGAATAGGAGGGGTGTTCTGGATATTTTCTAGAAGGAATAGGAGGGGTGTTCCTAAATATTTTCTAGAAGGAATAGGAGGGGTGTTCCTCAATATTTTCTCTAAGGAATAGGAGGGGTGTTCCTGAATATTTTCTGGAAGGAATAGGAGGGGTGTTCCTGAATATTTTCTAGAAGGAATAGGAGGGGTGTTCCTGAATATTTTCTGGAAGGAATAGGAGGGGTGTTCTGGATATTTTCTAGAAGGAATAGGGGGGGTGTTCCTGAATATTTTCTGGAAGGAATAGGAGGGGTGTTCTGGATATCTTCTAGAAGGAATAGGAGGGGTGTTCCTGAATATTTTCTAGAAGGAATAGGAGGGGTGTTCCTGAATATTTTCTGGAAGGAATAGGAGGGGTGTTCTGGATATCTTCTAGAAGGAATAGGAGGGGTGTTCCTGAATATTTTCTGGAAGGAATAGGAGGGGTGTTCTGGATATTTTCTAGAAGGAATAGGAGGGGTGTTCCTGAATATTTTCTGGAAGGAATAGGAGGGGTGTTCTGAATATTTTCTAGAAGGAATAGGAGGGGTGTTCCTAAATATTTTCTAGAAGGAATAGGAGGGGTGTTCCTGAATATTTTCTGGAAGGAATAGGAGGGGTGTTCCTGAATATTTTCTGGAAGGAATAGGAGGGGTGTTCCTGAATATTTTCTAGAAGGAATAGGAGGGGTGTTCCTGAATATTTTCTGGAAGGAATAGGAGGGGTGTTCTGGATATTTTCTAGAAGGAATAGGGGGGGTGTTCCTGAATATTTTCTGGAAGGAATAGGAGGGGTGTTCTGGATATTTTCTAGAAGGAATAGGAGGGGTGTTCCTGAATATTTTCTGAAAGGAATAGGAGGGGTGTTCTGGATATTTTCTAGAAGGAATAGGACGGGTGTTCCTGAATATTTTCTAAAAGGAATAGGAGGGGTGTTCCTGAATATTTTCTGGAAGGAATAGGAGGGGTGTTCTGGATATTTTCTAGAAGGAATAGGAGGGGTGTTCCTAAATATTTTCTAGAAGGAATAGGAGGGGTGTTCCTGAATATTTTCTGGAAGGAATAGGAGGGGTGTTCCTGAATATTTTCTGGAAGGAATAGGAGGGGTGTTCCTGAATATTTTCTAGAAGGAATAGGAGGGGTGTTCCTGAATATTTTCTGGAAGGAATAGGAGGGGTGTTCTGGATATTTTCTAGAAGGAATAGGAGGGGTGTTCCTGAATATTTTCTGGAAGGAATAGGAGGGGTGTTCTGGATATCTTCTAGAAGGAATAGGAGGGGTGTTCCTGAATATTTTCTGGAAGGAATAGGAGGGGTGTTCTGGATATTTTCTAGAAGGAATAGGAGGGGTGTTCTGGATATTTTCTAGAAGGAATAGGAGGGGTGTTCCTGAATATTTTCTGGAAGGAATAGGAGGGGTGTTCTGGATATTTTCTAGAAGGAATAGGGGGGGTGTTCCTGAATATTTTCTGGAAGGAATAGGAGGGGTGTTCTGGATATTTTCTAGAAGGAATAGGAGGGGTGTTCCTGAATATTTTCTGAAAGGAATAGGAGGGGTGTTCTGGATATTTTCTAGAAGGAATAGGACGGGTGTTCCTGAATATTTTCTAAAAGGAATAGGAGGGGTGTTCCTGAATATTTTCTGGAAGGAATAGGAGGGGTGTTCTGGATATTTTCTAGAAGGAATAGGAGGGGTGTTCCTAAATATTTTCTAGAAGGAATAGGAGGGGTGTTCCTGAATATTTTCTGGAAGGAATAGGAGGGGTGTTCCTGAATATTTTCTGGAAGGAATAGGAGGGGTGTTCCTGAATATTTTCTAGAAGGAATAGGAGGGGTGTTCCTGAATATTTTCTGGAAGGAATAGGAGGGGTGTTCTGGATATTTTCTAGAAGGAATAGGAGGGGTGTTCCTGAATATTTTCTGGAAGGAATAGGAGGGGTGTTCTGGATATCTTCTAGAAGGAATAGGAGGGGTGTTCCTGAATATTTTCTGGAAGGAATAGGAGGGGTGTTCTGGATATTTTCTAGAAGGAATAGGAGGGGTGTTCTGGATATTTTCTAGAAGGAATAGGAGGGGTGTTCCTGAATATTTTCTGGAAGGAATAGGAGGGGTGTTCTGGATATTTTCTAGAAGGAATAGGAGGGGTGTTCCTGGATATTTTCTAGAAGGAATAGGAGGGGTGTTCTGGATATTTTCTAGAAGGAATAGGAGGGGTGTTCCTGGATATTTTCTAGAAGGAATAGGAGGGGTGTTCCTGAATATTTTCTGGAAGGAATAGGAGGGGTGCTCCTGAATATTTTCTGGAAGGAATAGGAGGGGTGTTCTGGATATTTTCTAGAAGGAATAGGAGGGGTGTTCCTGAATATTTTCTGGAAGGAATAGGAGGGGTGTTCTGGATATTTTCTAGAAGGAATAGGAGGGGTGTTCCTGAATATTTTCTAGAAGGAATAGGAGGGGTGTTCCTGAATATTTTCTGGAAGGAATAGGAGGGGTGTTCTGGATATTTTCTAGAAGGAATAGGAGGGGTGTTCCTGAATATTTTCTAGAAGGAATAGGAGGGGTGTTCCTGAATATTTTCTGGAAGGAATAGGAGGGGTGTTCTGGATATTTTCTAGAAGGAATAGGAGGGGTGTTCCTGAATATTTTCTGGAAGGAATAGGAGGGGTGTTCTGGATATTTTCTAGAAGGAATAGGAGGGGTGTTCCTGAATATTTTCTGGAAGGAATAGGAGGGGTGTTCTGGATATTTTCTAGAAGGAATAGGAGGGGTGTTCCTGAATATTTTCTAGAAGGAATAGGAGGGGTGTTCCTGAATATTTTCTGGAAGGAATAGGAGGGGTGTTCTGGATATTTTCTAGAAGGAATAGGAGGGGTGTTCCTGAATATTTTCTGGAAGGAATAGGAGGGGTGTTCTGGATATTTTCTAGAAGGAATAGGAGGGGTGTTCCTGAATATTTTCTGGAAGGAATAGGAGGGGTGTTCTGGATATTTTCTAGAAGGAATAGGAGGGGTGTTCCTGAATATTTTCTAGAAGGAATAGGAGGGGTGTTCCTGAATATTTTCTGGAAGGAATAGGAGGGGTGTTCTGGATATTTTCTAGAAGGAATAGGAGGGGTGTTCCTGAATATTTTCTAGAAGGAATAGGAGGGGTGTTCCTGAATATTTTCTAGAAGGAATAGGAGGGGTGTTCCTGAATATTTTCTGGAAGGAATAGGAGGGGTGTTCTGGATATTTTCTAGAAGGAATAGGAGGGGTGTTCCTGAATATTTTCTGGAAGGAATAGGAGGGGTGTTCCTGGATATTTTCTAGAAGGAATAGGAGGGGTGTTCTGGATATTTTCTAGAAGGAATAGGAGGGGTGTTCCTGGATATTTTCTAGAAGGAATAGGAGGGGTGTTCCTGAATATTTTCTGGAAGGAATAGGAGGGGTGCTCCTGAATATTTTCTGGAAGGAATAGGAGGGGTGTTCTGGATATTTTCTAGAAGGAATAGGAGAGGTGTTCCTGGATATTTTCTAGAAGGAATAGGAGGGGTGTTCCTGAATATTTTCTGGAAGGAATAGGAGGGGTGTTCTGGATATTTTCTAGAAGGAATAGGAGGGGTGTTCCTGAATATTTTCTGGAAGGAATAGGAGGGGTGTTCTGGATATTTTCTAGAAGGAATAGGAGGGGTGTTCCTGAATATTTTCTAGAAGGAATAGGAGGGGTGTTCCTGAATATTTTCTGGAAGGAATAGGAGGGGTGTTCTGGATATTTTCTAGAAGGAATAGGAGGGGTGTTCCTGAATATTTTCTGGAAGGAATAGGAGGGGTGTTCTGGATATCTTCTAGAAGGAATAGGAGGGGTGTTCCTGAATATTTTCTGGAAGGAATAGGAGGGGTGTTCCTGAATATTTTCTGGAAAGAATAGGAGGGGTGTTCTGGATATTTTCTAGAAGGAATAGGAGGGGTGTTCCTGAATATTTTCTAGAAGGAATAGGAGGGGTGTTCCTGAATATTTTCTGGAAGGAATAGGAGGGGTGTTCTGGATATTTTCTAGAAGGAATAGGAGGGGTGTTCCTGAATATTTTCTGGAAGGAATAGGAGGGGTGTTCTGGATATTTTCTAGAAGGAATAGGAGGGGTGTTCCTGAATATTTTCTGGAAGGAATAGGAGGGGTGTTCTGGATATTTTCTAGAAGGAATAGGAGGGGTGTTCCTGAATATTTTCTAGAAGGAATAGGAGGGGTGTTCCTGAATATTTTCTGGAAGGAATAGGAGGGGTGTTCTGGATATTTTCTAGAAGGAATAGGAGGGGTGTTCCTGAATATTTTCTAGAAGGAATAGGAGGGGTGTTCCTGAATATTTTCTGGAAGGAATAGGAGGGGTGTTCTGGATATTTTCTAGAAGGAATAGGAGGGGTGTTCCTGAATATTTTCTGGAAGGAATAGGAGGGGTGTTCTGGATATTTTCTAGAAGGAATAGGAGGGGTGTTCCTGAATATTTTCTGGAAGGAATAGGAGGGGTGTTCTGGATATTTTCTAGAAGGAATAGGAGGGGTGTTCCT
Source organism: Orbicella faveolata (assembly GCF_042242905.1). NCBI lineage: Eukaryota > Metazoa > Cnidaria > Anthozoa > Scleractinia > Merulinidae > Orbicella > Orbicella faveolata. Next base: position 14,644,314 of record NW_028301554.1, read on the forward strand.
GAATATTTTCTAGAAGGAATAGGAGGGGTGTTCCTGAATATTTTCTGGAAGGAATAGGAGGGGTGTTCTGGATATTTTCTAGAAGGAATAGGAGGGGTGTTCCTGAATATTTTCTAGAAGGAATAGGAGGGGTGTTCCTGAATATTTTCTGGAAGGAATAGGAGGGGTGTTCTGGATATTTTCTAGAAGGAATAGGAGGGGTGTTCCTGAATATTTTCTGGAAGGAATAGGAGGGGTGTTCTGGATATTTTCTAGAAGGAATAGGAGGGGTGTTCCTGAATATTTTCTAGAAGGAATAGGAGGGGTGTTCCTGAATATTTTCTGGAAGGAATAGGAGGGGTGTTCTGGATATTTTCTAGAAGGAATAGGAGGGGTGTTCCTGAATATTTTCTGGAAGGAATAGGAGGGGTGTTCTGGATATCTTCTAGAAGGAATAGGAGGGGTGTTCCTGAATATTTTCTGGAAGGAATAGGAGGGGTGTTCTGGATATTTTCTAGAAGGAATAGGAGGGGTGTTCTGGATATTTTCTAGAAGGAATAGGAGGGGTGTTCCTGAATATTTTCTGGAAGGAATAGGAGGGGTGTTCTGGATATCTTCTAGAAGGAATAGGAGGGGTGTTCCTGAATATTTTCTGGAAGGAATAGGAGGGGTGTTCTGGATATTTTCTAGAAGGAATAGGAGGGGTGTTCTGGATATTTTCTAGAAGGAATAGGAGGGGTGTTCCTGAATATTTTCTGGAAGGAATAGGAGGGGTGTTCTGGATATTTTCTAGAAGGAATAGGAGGGGTGTTCCTGGATATTTTCTAGAAGGAATAGGAGGGGTGTTCCTGAATATTTTCTGGAAGGAATAGGAGGGGTGTTCCTGGATATTTTCTAGAAGGAATAGGAGGGGTGTTTCTGGATATTTTCTGGAAGGAATAGCAGGGGTGTTCCTGAATATTTTCTAGAAGGAATAGGAGGGGTGTTCCTGAATATTTTCTGGAAGGAATAGGAGGGGTGTTCCTGGATATTTTCTAGAAGGAATAGCAGGGGTGTTTCTGGATATTTTCTAGAAGGAATAGCAGGGGTGTTCCTAGATATTTTCTAGAAGGAATAGGAGGGGTATTCCTGGATATTTTCTAGAAGGAATAGGAGGGGTATTCCTGGATATTTTCTAGAACAACACTTACTGCATGTATTTCTTTACTTGCAGAGTGAATTCAAAACAGCCCAGCCCCAGGCTACCTGGGCTACCTGGTTAATTGATTAAACTGGGAAGTGTTTTCCAAAAGGTGGTCTGCTGGTTTTAATTTGTGAGATGCTTGAATGATCAGTAGTTCATCCTAAAAGTTAAAATTTCATATCATTTTGTTCAGTATCTCTGCATGCATGAGCTAAAGAATTAAACTGAAGATCCTGCATACTAAAGGCATCCATGGTCAAGTGTCAATGGATACCTTCGATCAACACTCGATGGACACTCGATCAACATCTTAGTTGCTTGATCAACACTCTACACTATACACCCACACTCAATCGACAGTCGGTCAATAGTTGGCCAAGTGTCGACCAATTCATATATACCAATCAACCCTCGATGGCATGTCTGCAAAAGTTAATTGACTCTTGATTGACTGTCGACTTAGTGATTGTCAATGTTGAATGTTTTTTGACTGAGTAGCCATCAAGATGTCAATCCATCGAGGGCAGCGATTGACACTTGACCACAGATGCCTTTAGTACACATGATCCAACTAATCTGCTCAGGATCACCTGATCACACAACACTGGCTTTTGGGACTTACTCCTCCAACACCCAACATCGCTTGATATGCTGAATCAGCAATGGCAAAAATATGAGGAGGCTGCAGTGATTTCTGTGTCATCTTGTATCTATCTGCATTCTAACAAGAAAAAAAAGTTATGAAGCAGGTGCTTTAAAATAGACCAAGCTGGATAAAATGCATTTTTTAGGAAAGTGAAGTGCATACTCACTACCACCGTCTAGAAAACATAAGTATATTTAAAACAATATTTCGGCTAACCAGGCCAGCCGATATATGTTTTAAATATAGGGCATTGTGTCAGCCTTGCAGTAAGTCTTTGACTCCTCACCGTTTTCCAAAATCGATACCCTATTTATGACCAAAATGGCTGAAAAACCATACCCTTTGAGGCCACACATACCTATATAGCCCAAATAAGGAAATACCCACCCCCCGCCCGGGCTATCAGTAGCCTTGGAAGTTCAGTTAATTAACTTTTGTAAACTATTTCATGGCTGCATTAAAGGGTTGAAGGACAACGTACAATCTATGAAAGAAATTGTGCACGAAACATACGGTAGTGTCGGGGGCTCTATGGGAAATGTTTTTCCTGTTTTTGAGCTCCTGGGTTCGAACTTAGTTACCGGCTGAAAATAAAACTTGCAGATTAACTTAAGCTTTACTCATTAAGCTCAGATGTTGGATCGTTGAAACAACGCATTACATTAAAGCTTTCCCAAAAAGCTTCAAAAGCGTAGAAGCGTGGCACAAAAATCCTAATGAACTAACAATGAGAAACACCTTAAACAGACATAAGTACGAACAGGTGTTGAGCTAAGATAAACAAACTTTGAACAACTTCAAATATCATACAAGTTACTTCAAACTTACATTCTTGTGGTAAATTCCCAAGCGCTTGAATGGGTTGAGGGCAATTAAAATGTCACCGACATACGTCTGAAAATGTTCAAACAAGTGTATTACGTTTAGACTAAGGAATCAACTAATAACAAGCACGTGAAGATCAACATCACTGGGAGCAAATCTTCATCTCACTGCATATCGACCATATCATTCCATTTACGTACATAGATAATATCTTTATGGTATCTTGCTTGCAACTCCTGAAGAATGATCTCCTCATTTAACTCTGACAATGTAGCTAAATCGTCAACACAACCTTTCTTGGCATTAGCCATTGTTTCCTGCCTTTTGCACGGTGGAAAAGTTCTACAACAGACCTCCGAACATTTTGCCTCGCTCCTGCTCCTACAAGAGCGTGACTCTAACAGGCGGGAATTGCTTTACAGCTAGCTGTCACGCCATCTACTATGTTTGTTTTGCTACCTCTTTGTTGTATAACGTCACAATGCATAATGAAGCAAAATACATGTTCACAAAAGTCATCACTGTAGCTCTTTAGGAAGGAAGTAGTGCAAGAACAGGAAATCAATTTCTAAGGTGAAAGTAAGTCTTCTGTCTTAATCGCAGAACTGTCCAAACCTTGTTTCTGTTAAGTACCTGTGGCATGAGGGAGCATGCAAGTAAGTGTCATCCAAAGCCCTGCCTCGTCCCCATGGACCTTTGCATTTCGTTGGTTACTGGTAGCACTGTGCTTGGTTATTTTGCAAAGTTTCGATGTGTAACCAGCCCACAACCACACACACACACGCACACGCACACGCACACGCACACGCACACGCACACGCACACACACACACACACAGCATTCAAACCAAGGACAGATGTTGGGGGGCATGGTATGTATGTGGCAGTCTGACGCATGCTTGTCCCATGAACTATTGCATGAAAGTGACATGGGTGATGGCTGTACTATGTAGAGGTTAAAATTGATTTGCTATTGTTTGCATTATCCTGATAAACAGAAAGATTACAAGTAAAGAACAACTTGTCAGAGAAGAGGCATTCAAAAATATCAATGTTGGTTTGAGAATTGGTGTCTCTTGGGGCCAAAAACAATTCTGTTGACGTCCAAAAATGTTTTCAAACCCCGTGACAGCCATTGAGCACTTTCATATGGATATATTACCAGGTTTTTTCAGCAACTGGCCATATCCACTGGTACAACAATCTAACTTAACCAATGATATGATTCTCCTTCACAAAATATTCACAAATAGAGAGTTTATTCATTTCTCTTTTACACACAAGTGATCAAAACTGACTACAGAAACTTCAACTGTAAAATCTCAGGAAGTTATTTGGGGCTTTGAACACAGAAACATCCTTCATATATTTACAAATTTGTATATTCCCTGAAAGACTGATTGGAAATCATGTAGACCTTATACTAGGGCAAACAACCTAATAATTCAGTTCTGTTATCTATGAACTACTAATAGCCTTAAATTCCATGGATTGCACATCCTACTTATGTGGAAAACCAAGACAATATGAATTTGTTAATTACTTATATTATTCTTTGCAACTAGATTAAAAAAGAACTCCCTCTGCTCAACATTGTTCAAAATCTCTGTTAACCATTTAACTAATTAATTTCACAAAATATTCGTAAAACATTAATGATGACAGACTGTTTAGAGGAGATACAAGTGTTGTCAACACAAGCAGAGCATTTTGTTACGTCACGAGGAATGCAATGACCCTTCAAAAGTATTGTACTTCATACTCAAACAAAATACTGACAGAATGGTTCTTCCTAACTGCTTATACATGTATGTACATAATCAACAACAGCTACTTCATACTTAGCGATGGCTCTGATCATCAATAATGTAAAAACATAATACATCCAGACTCCTCCATAATATTCATAATAATCATCTTCCAACTTGTAATCACAGGTTGTAATTGTAACTGTTCTTCAAATATTACTGAAGGATTCTATAACAATCTCAGAAATCATCTTTGGTCAACCCGAACTCCCATCTAACAATCAAGTATTATTTACACTGCTCCAAATGATGAAAGCAAGAAAATACCAGAGTTAATTCACCTCCACAAAGGGAGATCACAATACAGAGAAAAAAAATGTTTGATAAAATTTCTTAAGTGAGAAATTGTTTCAAAATACTATTAATAATGATTACGTAGTAACCAAAATGTAGGTTGCGAAAAAAAAAAAAAAAAAAGAAAAAAAATGAATATTTCATAACACGTTCAGTTGATTCTTAAAGTAAATTACTAACAGAATTAGGTGAATGTACAAACCAAGGATGAAAACGGAATTGAAACAAATCTATATACCACACACTAGGAACATACTGAATTTTGTAAAAGAAAACATTTACATTGAGATCCATACAAAAATAGTTCTTGTGAACAAACTCTACTTTGTATAAATCAAAGTAAATAACTTAACCTTCCAATGTTGAATAACCATTTGATAGCCACAGTCAATAGCCACAGCAAGTTGTAGCTGCTATAAAGTTCAGATCTGAATTTTTCTCAAGACATTACGACAAAACAACAGGGCCAGATAATGGCAATACGATTAAATCACTTTTACAGATTTAAATGATATCTGTACAAGGATTTTGAATATTGACATCAAGGTTTCAAGGGTTAAATTAGTTATAAATTAAATAAGCTATTAATTAATATTTTGCTGATAACACTGATTTTCCCACTACTGATTGCATGCAACAGCAACAATATTTACTACATGTAGCTTTTAAACAATAAAAACTAAACTACAAATTAGAGTCTGAAAAATGTTGGTATCCTAGATCAATTTGTCACTAGTTCATGTTGTATAAATTGTTTCAACCTCTCAAGGTATTGCCCATACAGTTCGACATCATTGTGACCTGCTCCCTCAACCCAAAGAGGATCCACAGTACGTGGGCACCGCTCGTAAATGGCTAAACCATGTGAGAAATCTATAACTTCATCTTCTGTTCCGTGAATGACTAGCACAGGTGAAACAATTTTGGAGACCTTCTCAATGCTGAAAGAAGAAACAAGAAAACACAAAGCATTAGTCAAGACAACTTTTCTCAGTATGTAGAAAATTTCCTTCCATCAAGCTATTACTTTTTCCAACCGTATAGGTAGTTTGTAATTATTGCCTTTGATGATTACCACAGGGTTATGGTGGCCGAGAACTGCCAGTAAAAAAATCATATATTTTTGTGTAATTAATGTTAGTTTGACTGAGAAATAAAACAAAACTAAATAAAACAGGAAGTAAAATGAAATGAAATTTAAAAGTAAAATGACATGAAATTTAAAAGTACATTGAGTTTTGAAAATAAAACCACTTTACTGTTAAGTTAAACTAAAATGGAAATACAGTTCAAAGTGAAATATAAAATCAATTTCAAATGAAATTCAAAGTGCGAGTGAAAGTGAATTTCACCGTGGCCGAGCGCTGCCACTACCATCATGCTACTCGCGCTTACAAAGCTCTGCGCCCGCGATTCTATTAGCCAATATGGCGGATAACCGTGAGTCTACCTGGACCGATGACGATAACCTAAAAGAAGTTTTAACTAAATATGTCCAGCAAGGCTTGCAAAGATTGGAAGCACTGGATTTTCTCAGACGCGAATTTCCAGAATATGCATGGAGTATTCGTTCCCTTGACAGAAGGCTTCGTCACTTTAACATCTTTTACAATGACAGGAGTGTCGACGTTCAGGATGTGAAAGAAGCGGTGGAAGAGGAGCTTAAAGGTCCTGGTAAGCTCCTAGGCTACAGAGCCTTGCACAAGAAAATCAGATTGGAGCACGGGCTAAATGTTACCAGAGACCAGGTTTACGATGTTATGACTGAACTGGACCCACAAGGTCTCGAAGCCCGTGGTGATGTCGGAGTCAAGAGACAGCGAAGAAAAGGAAACTTCACGACACGTGGTTCTAACTGGGTTCATTCTCTCGATGGTCACGACAAGCTAATGGGTTATCAAAACTCAACATTTCCATTAGCAGTGTATGGGTGCATGGACACAGCCAGTAGAAAGCTGCTATGGTTGAAAGTTTGGGTTTCCAATCATGATCCCAAATTAATTGGAAGATGGTATCTTGAACATTTATATGAAACTAAGATCATATCTGCGATGTTAAGAGTAGATAAGGGAACCGAAACAGGGACCATGGCCACAATGCACGCTTTCCTTCGTAGATACCACAATGATATGGATCCTCACGAAACAGTCATATATGGCCCTTCTACCTCAAATCAGGTATGTTTATTTCCTAAGCAAATTTGAAATTGGTAGAGACTGAGTTGGGAACAGAATATTTTACTAGAATAGTGGGGTGGGAATAGGCAATAGGGGGTCAAAACCTCCCACTTCTGCCCGCCTCCTGTACACCTCCAACCCCATCCACCCCCTACACACAGAATACAAACAAACATGACAAATAACATTGCATCCAAAATGCAATATGCATAATGGATTCATCTGACTACAGCTATCGCTATAGCCCAGTTTTTGTTTTGGAACATTAGGGCAAATGCTGTTGAAACTCCCCATTATGGTGTCAAAATTTTGAAATTTTTTTAAGAAAAAAAAGGGAAAAAAAGTGGTAGTGGTCAGGTAATTAAAATACTATGTTATATTGCTATTTTGTAGATTGAAAGATGGTGGAGGGAATTGCACGAAAGGATGGAGAGGTATTTTAAAGATGGTTTGCGTTGGCTAAAAGATCAAGGTCATTATGACCCACACAATGACTCTGATAGGTATGTACAATAATTTGGATTTGAAGCAGTTATCTTCTGAACCTTTTTGTACCTCTCGCTGTATATCATTGAAAGGAATGTCATGTACTTCTTGACATAATTTACTGTATTTGCATACAGAAGTATCCTGTCATGACTGCTTTCAACATCATATTTAATGTTTTGGCAGATTGCTCTTGGCCTTCATCATGGTACCTCTTATACAGAAGGAGTTAGACATTTTCAGAGAAACAGTGTGGAACACACACAGGATCAGAGCACAGAGAGACACTGCACTTCCAGATGGTATACCAGACCACATCTATAACTTCCCTGAGAATTATGGGCTTGAAGAGTGTGGTATGTGCCATAGTATCCTGTGCATTATAAATGAATTTACAATGTGGATCCAGTACTTTCATTCAAGAAATTAATAGTTCACATTACACATCATCAGCAATCTCAGGGGTTATTATGACTGGCAGTCTTTTATTTCTTGTTCCCTATGAAATCCCCATGACAACTAAGTATATAAGATCTTGATCCAAAGGCAAAATTCCTTTTGGTGGTTGTTCAATGGTACACTGTATGTACATAATACTGATCGGTCAACATATCTTGTCCTCTGAAAAGAAATGACTTCCTTTCAGGAGCATTTTTTTGGGAAGGGAAATGAACCCTGCAACATTAATACTCTTGATCTCTAATCTCCCTGTTAACGCATGTTACAAAGGGTTATTGTTTGAGAAAGCAAAATAAGTGATTGATAATAGTATTAATATAATTACCATTAATTTCTTGCTTAGGTTTACCAGTTACTGAGGAACAACTCAAGGAGGTGGCGACTGAATCTGGTGTTTTAAGCATTCCAGATGATTTCCTCACTCTAGAATTTAGGGAAGAATGTGAGCGCATCATTCCTGATAATGATACCATTAAACCAGATGAATGGAAAGATGCATATATGTATTTAAAACAGAACTTCACACTTTCAGTGTAATTTAATTGGAACATGTTATCCATATGGTTTATTCGTAAATTTCTGTCCACTATCATGGAATGCAACAACTTTAACAATATCAATGTATATAATTAAACTGGAATATGTTATCCATATGGTTTATTTGTAAATCTCTGTAGACTGTCATGGAATGCAACAACTGTAACAATATCAATGTATATAACATATCAACTACTTTTATACAACCTTTGTTCCAAATATGTCTTTCATTTTGGAATAAGCAACAATCCAGTTATATTTCTTATTTAATATAAAACTGTAACAATGTTAAAATTATTGCAAAACTTTTGTTCAGAATAAGCCTCTCATTTTCTTATCAGCAACATTCAAGTCATAACTTAATATGGTAATAACATAAGGTAACAAGAAAATCAGAGACTGTTCGCTGTACACTCAGAGTAAATAAGTACAAAAAGCAAGATTGCAATTTAAAAAATTAAATCAATGTTAGACAACAACAGGAACAGTGAATAACTTGTCCTTCATATATCCTTGTTACATGCACGTATATGTCCTTCACATATCCTTCAATGCTATTTTGACCTATGATGGTACTAACTATTAAGTGACCTATAATGGTACTAACTCTTAAGTGACCTATGATGGTACTAATGTAAGTCCTAGAAGTTTGCAATACTTGTTGCACTGGTGTTTCTCAAAAAATTTCTTCATGGCTATTTCAGACAAATTCCCAGTACAGAATTGCTATGTACCATCATCAGTAAGTAAATCTAACGATGCAATTTCTGGGTCATATAGTGTGCACCCAGCACCCTGAATGTCAAGAACAATAAGCTTTCCCTCAGATTTCTCATGAGTAAAGTGGACAAAGGCCTGTGCCTTGTCACAAACTGTACCCTTTTCACATACTTCACCATTATTGTTTATGTACTTAATAAAATCACCGTCAATGTACTCTTCAATTGAAACGAACTCCCCACTGTCTGTCTTACCCATGAATACCTCTTTATATTCAAATGTTGGACCAAACTCCATCAGCTGCTCTTTTTCAATTTGTTCCTTCAGTTGGGATGCAAAATTGCAGGCCAAGTAATGCATTTGCACTGACTTCTTTGTGTGACTTTCTTCAGTTTCTTGTGTTGCTTTAATTATTTCCGAGGCACTCCTGAGGTATTTCTTGACAACCCATGTCACTTCTTTGAATCCCTCTGTTATGCTAGTGGCCTTGAAAGCTTGTCGGAATCCACCAGAAGCGAATGGTGTCTCAGCTACCAAGAATTCTGCCTCCACTGGTACATTGGACCATTGCATGTGTTCAAAATCAAACTTATAGATGCTAATGATAGTGGAACTTTTCTTGGAGATGACTTTCCCAAGTTTTAGCATATCCTGGATGGACAAACTCCTAGGGTAAAATTTACTCGAGCAAACTTTTTTGGGGCTTGGTACTGACACAGCCTATTTTCTTGGATTGTCATCACACCTTGTTTTTTGGTCTTTAGCAAAAGTGAGAAAGAACAAAATTATAAGGTTATTACGGATGGCTTGCAACAATTCCAAGCAAATTCATTGTTCACCTCTTTTTTACCATATTCATCCTACCACCCCTTCTCCTAAAAAAAAAGATCACTGTGGAAACTGATGCCCCTCCCCACCCCCCCCCCCCCCCACCCAAACCCACATATTTTGGGCAGGTGAAACCAATATTGCCAAAACCAAGCTCTATATGTGATCATATATTTTAATGCACCAGCATTAAGCTCTTAAGTGTTGTCACATACCTTGTGCGTCTCTTGCCCGTGCTCTTCCTCATCCTGCTCGTTTAATACTTCGGCATCTGAAATTTTTATAAAACGCACATAGAATACTTTGTGGTCTGGAATTTGGCACATCTTCTTGCAAGAAGGCCCACGTTCACCAGCTAAGATGTCGCAAACCATATCTTTATCGATTTGGGCAGCAAAGTACTTCTGGCAAGCTTCTATTATGTTGTCGAAAGTTATTTCATCGAATTCGAATGGGACAAATTCTCTTGGTCCAATCCTGGTGTACTTTTGCTGTTTTCCAGTTACTTCGGAACTAATCCTCTGCACAATTATTTCATCTTTCGCCTCTACAGATTCTCGTGCTGGTCGTTTCCCCTTAGCAGCTCTTTTTTGACGCTGCTTGTTTGCGAACTGCCTCCACTCCGCCATGTTGCAAGCTAACACGTGGTCCGCTCTGTTGCTTGTAAGCGCGCGTAGCATGATGGTAGTGGCAGCGCTCGGCCACGGTGAAATTCACTTTCACTCGCACTTTGAATTTCATTTGAAATTGATTTTATATTTCACTTTGAACTGTATTTCCATTTTAGTTTAACTTAACAGTAAAGTGGTTTTATTTTCAAAACTCAATGTACTTTTAAATTTCATGTCATTTTACTTTTAAATTTCATTTCATTTTACTTCCTGTTTTATTTAGTTTTGTTTTATTTCTCAGTCAAACTAACATTAATTACACAAAAATATATGATTTTTTTACTGGCAGTTCTCGGCCACCATACAGGGTTTTTTTTGGATTTGTTTGATTCACGAGTAAAAATTACCAGTAACTAGACGTTCTAAGAGCATTTACTTGGGCTTTTTGTTATGAGTATGCGTATTGGACACAATAAAAACAAATAAAAAGAATCAGGATATTTTAGCACAAGAGTTCCACTTACATGTAGATATTTAGTATTCATTACTTGCTTTGTTGAGTTTATCCTCCTAATCCAATCGCAAGTTGTGAGTTTAAACCATTTTGGTTCAAAAATCAAGAACAGCTGTCTACGCATTTATGGAGAACATGTTTGCAAAGAATTTTCCAGGTCTCTTTATAACTTATGGTGATTACGTTGTACATCCTAGCAGAAATTGTACGAAGTTAGTTTACAGGTCGTGACGATCTGAGTGAATTGTGCAGCTGAACATCTTTGCTGTGTTGCGATCTTAAACCCTTTTCAAGAGTCATATCTCCTTTGGAGAGCGAATAATCTCTTTCGAGGGAGCCAAAACGAATATCATGACAAACTCCTTCGTGAGAACAGTTTACAACAAGGTGTCAAATTACATTTGCACATAATTTGCATAAACTTTCAAGTTGTTTTTTGTGGATACATGTAACTTCCAAGAATTTGCAACCTTCACCACAGTTTATGAAGAGACATCCAAGCTACATATTTTTTATTGAATCAAGGCACGAGTATTTTTAAAAAGGAACTCATTTATAAGGGAAGATGCGGCATTCTGCTTTGCTATTTATTTGGTTTTACACTCGCCTAGTCAGTCATGTCACACAACATGATTTTCCTTAGCAGTCAGACACAGTTTTCTAAAAGAATTGGAGATTGCTAAGACTGCTAAGAATATTTGAACTACTGGTGAAATAAATTTGGCTAAACTATCGTCAATGTAGATTTTCCTTAGGACTTTGCAAGAACATTTGTTCATCAATAATCCTGCACAATTCCCCGCACAATCGAAGTTTTAATTTTCCCGCACAGTTTGCCTCCAAAATCATACGATGATATTTTTGTTTCCTGCACCCTACTAGAAAGCCAACTAACTTGGAGGTAAGATATTTAATTCAAGTTACCGAAAGTCTTATCTTTACACATTTCGAGATCGACAAATTTTGCGCCATACAAGAAACAAGTCCTATGTTTTAATAAGCTCCCAGTCCAAAAACATTTTTGTATTTAGCTCGTGTTATATATGTTATTGGCCTGCTGGGAGCTTCGTATAGGGAAAAACTGTGACCAAGGTCTTGAAAATGCCGCCTGAGGCCGCAGGCTGAGGGCAGCATTTTCAAGCCCGAGGTCACAGATTTTCACTATACGGACTGACCCTAACCCAGACAATAACATGTTTATCTTTTTTTTCTTGCGGTAAATTGGCTTACAAGTGGGTTTGTTTAGGCAGCTTAATTGTCTGCAGACTCTACAAACCACTGGTAAAAAATCTAACAAGCAAACAAGTGAGTAACTCAGATACTAGACAAAGAAAGATGTATTAAAGAACAGATTTATACCGAACTATTTTATGTTAGTTGCATTTAGTTCACCATTTAAGTTCTCTAAAAGTGTTTTTCGGGTGTGAAAGTTTCCCATGTCGTCTAGGGAAAACAGGAAAAGTGATGAAACAATCTCCTGTGTGGACAGCTTGTCAGTATAAAACCTCACAATAACATTCAGAGACTTGAAAATTGGCGGAAATGAATTCTTTGACTTTTTCTGAAAGCAAGTTTCCACTGAAAGCTTTTGGGGTCAATTGAATAAAAAATTTGCGTAATTATTTAAAATGTGGAATTGGAGGTGTTAGTGACTATAAAGCGTGACTAATTTGTACATTCACGCTTTTCACAAAAAACATGTCTGTGGTAAACTATATTTCAACCACACTGACAGACGTAAAAAACTATAAAGTGTTAACAATTAAACTGAGTTTTGATCATACGGACTAGAAAAACATTTGGTTACATTTTAGAGGTTTTCCTGAAAGCGATTGCATTAGGATAAACGAAATGTGAGTATTTGGGCCGTGTATTCAATTTCTATAATATTTTAATCAGGTCAATGTATTACGACTGAAAATTAATTCCACAACACTTGGTGGTAACAAACAAAAGTAATTACATAAGACCTCAGTTTTCAGTAGTTTTTCAGATGAACGTAATTCAGACTAAATGGGGCTTCACGATCTTTCACAACGACACCGCAAAATGCGTAAATTAACACACAGGAATAGTGGCACTGATGTGATGTGTTTACAATTCAACATAACATTTGAGACGGCGCACTGCACTTGAGAAAATTCTCAGAATTGGAATAAAAACAAAACCGATGACAAAGCTTTTTTGCATAGTATTGTGTGGCGGTATAACAAAATAACTTGTCCCATATTCGGCCACAAATTTCCAGTTAAAATATTTTTCATTTTAGCAGAAATGCCCGGTCAGAGTGTCTGACCAGACTAAGCTTTTACCTGTCAAAACCTCAAATTTACCGGACAATTGTTCGATGACCGACTGTTATTTGCAGGCTTGTATATATTTCAACCCTTCCGAGGCCACCAACATAGGAAAAGCTCCCATCTACTCCTTTACAACAATATTATCAATGATAATCTCTCCCAGAGAACTACATGTAAAATATGAACAGTTACCGAGAAGGATTAATTAATTGGGTCTTAAACACTATTTCAAGCACACATACAAAACAGTGGAAAAGTGTACAAATATATCATGGCTGCAAAGGTTGTCACAAAATTTGAAAAAAAATGGCTTTACTGTTGGGGGTTGCAGCAACAGTGATTTTCAACAGCAGTGGACTACGTTTGACAACCCTGGGTTAGTATTCCTAACTGTTTTGGTGAGGTGAAAGTTAATGGCGGTTCAGTTGTGCCCATATTTACAGTTTCTAATCGTGGCTGGATGATATTTGAAGAAAAAAATTAGTTTGTGTACTCATATATACAATAATGTGACTTCAACACAACATATTGAATGGAAAAATAACAAGCTGTATATAAAGCTGACACAACAACCAAGATGGTAAAATAATTTATGCAAAGTGAAGAAAAAATTATGCCTGAATGACAGTGAAAAAACAACATTGTAGCTACATATTGCAGGGCCTAAACCTGCTGTATTCTGTGGTCTAATTTACGGCAGTTGTTTGGGTTGCCAGGCAACAATTCTCCCACTAATGCCTGCTTAAGCCCATGAGGCAGTAGCACAAAGTTACCACGTAGTTTTAAATTAGGTGACTTTATTTGTTGGAGTGACTGATTTTGCAATCTTTTTTCTAGAATTGGAAGAATAATCCAGCAGAGTTGACCAACCGAGATAGACTAAAAGTAGATAATAATTTCCACTGACTACTTAATTTGAAATCTACTACTAAACCAATCAGAAGTGATGTCTTGTTGCAATTCCAACATCAGAAATGTCAAACAGATCTCAAAGATGTCATCTTTTGAATTTGACATAAATGCCGCAGTTTTACCCAAATAAAACATCAGGTAAAATGGTATATGGATTGTAGAAAGTTTAAGAATTGAAGAGCCCAGGCAGTGGCTTGGCACTTCCACTTTTTGCCAATAGGCATAAACAAAAGGAAATGAAAGCAGCTCCGTGATTAGTGGGGAGTCAGCTTTACATGATGACCCAAGAAATGACTGCAAATGAGACCAGAAGTATCTTGGGCCATTCTTTATACAGGGCTGTCACAAAGTTTTGCGTAATTACATGTAGATGAATGAGGTTTTTGTTGGAGTAGGCAGCTGACGTTTTTCTTAAGAATCAGATGGCCGATTAGCGGAGCAGAGGGCAAAACACGATACATGAGCGCGGAGCATGAGTTGCAAAAAATCCGCCTGTTTATGCTCTACCGCCCCCTTGAAATGATTGGCATGAAGGAATGAGAGAGAACAAAACAATTTATTTATGCATACATGACGCAAAACAGTCAACAGACCTGAACATCTAACTTTAGCTAAATTTAAATCATGTGGTGCCAATAAGTCATGTGGTGCTAATAAGTCCTCCTGATAGCACAACAACATTAAGTGCCCTTCAGAAACAAGTGAGGAGAAAAATAAAAGGTTGAGAGGCTGGAATTGATAAGAGAACAACAAATGTAGAAATGTCACGAGCCGTAGGAGTCCATGTACGCCTGTCACCCTAATTTAACACATTTTGGTTTTTTCTCCTGTCTGACATCACATGGCTTAAAGCAACCAATCAGCAAAAACCATTCACCAGGCGAACGGTTGGAAGAGCATAAACAATGGTGTGACTACAGGCAGATTTTTTTTTTGACTTGCACTTGGCGCTCGTGGTCACACTCCACACCTGTGGTCACACTCAGTGCTCGTGTATCACGCTTTGCGGTCTGCTCCACCGAACCGCCTGTTCAGCAGGCTACTTACATGCTGCATGTGGCTAACAAGATCAAAACGATACTTTCTCTTTGGTGGCTTATGTCAGTCTTAAACAATTACTTTTGAAATAGTTTTTAACTTGGTTTTTTGGTTGTTCCTTTCCCATAATTCAAACATTATCTTTTCAATACATGGAGATCATTCACAAATTTTTACCTGAATCTGATGAACTAGTAGAGCACATATGCACTTAATCCGTTTTTCCTTATTCAATTTTGCCTTTATCAAGATGATCGTTGATTTTAAGACCAAATTCCAGCCATTTATGTACAGATGTACATTTGCAATCAACATCTTCTTTTAACGGATTCAACTGTCAACAGAAAGCTGTCCAGCGCTTTGAAAACGTTGCTGAAATATCTGGAACATATAAGCTTACACAGGAAAAAAAAGCCCACAGGAGAAACCGGCTAAAATGAAAACCCTTAATTAAAGATCGCATATTTCCCGTTGCCAGGTTCTTCCTTTACAAAACATCACAGTGATTCACAAAAGCAACCTTTTTCAAACTGTAAATTGGGAAATCAGTTGCGGGGAAAAGATGGCTTAAGATAAGACACAAAAAAATTCTTACAATAAAAGAGTTATTTAAGAAAACTTATTGGTTATCCAAATACAACAAGTGCTGATTTATTTATATTTTTCTTATGTACATGGAAATATGAATTAATTCGATTGCAAACGATCGGGTGTTGGCCAGAATTTCAACAAAATGTATTATTTATTTTTTTGTAAGCTTGAAGAAGAATCAAAATTCTTCCGATGTTCAATACTTCCTTGAGCTAATACAAGCTTAACTCATATTAGTTGACGAAGCCTGAGTGAAAGAGTCTTAATAAACAATAAACCGTACAAAATGAGACAGCGAAGCCCAATTACCTGCATGCACAAACTGAGAAAGAATACTTCTTCTTGATTTCAAACAAATCCGGACAAAATCGATTAATCGATCTTGCTATCCAAAACAGGAAATGCGTCGAGATTTTAAAATGATTTAGCTCATGTCTAAATTCAGCACGTTGTAAGCACGTACATTGGGTCACGATCAGCATTTTCATAAACTTAAGTCTATAATTTCAACTCACCTTGGAAAAGCGTCAAAACACCACGTTCTCTTGGTCTCGGGAAAAGCCACTCTCATCCCAGATGTAAGAGGTGAATGAAGTATAATGCCCGCACATTCAAATCTTGACGCCAAATCTATTGTAGGAACAGTTCCTATACTTTGACCATAAACAATGATATTCTCAGGGCTGATTCCATACCGCGTACGTAATGCCTGCCAAGCAGCGTCGATATCGGCGTACAGATTCTTCTCTGAAGGTTTCCCTTGACTAACACCGTATCCAGAATAGTCATAGGAAAATATATTACAGTTAATCCGCGTTCCAAGACCAACATAAAAGCTTGACATTTGTCCAAGATCCACAGCATTCCCGTGGCTAAAGAGTAGAGTGAAACGAGCGTTCGGAGCGCATCGAACGTACATACAACCGACTTGATTACCTTTGCTTGTTTTCGTCGTGAAAACCTCGATACAGTCTAACTCCTTCTGGCCATACTGCCATTCAGCTTTCTCTGTGAGATGAAGCCCGAAGCTTCCATCGCCCAAATCTTGAAATGAATATGTCGGTTCGGGGGGAAGGAACGCTAACTTCGCGGCTATCTTGCCCGGGCAAGGTGGACAACAAAACAAACAGCAAATCTCCGAAAATGAAAGGCCGTTCATCTGGAAGCCTTTCACGTCAAAATTAAAGCCAGAAAAGAGATAAAAAAGGTAAAAATTCCCTTGAATTTGTCTCAACGTCAAACTTCCATGCTCAGTTCGACTTGGGAAAATTAGGATTCGATTCCAGTTTTCTTCGCGTCGTTAATTTGCTTACATCACAAAAGCACCTGTCCCTGGAGACCATGACGTCATTCTTTGTCAGTTGGGAGGAGTGGGTGCTCTGCATACATGGCTCCTGACAAAGATATATTTGCGTATAAGTATTTTTTCACAAAAAAAAAAAAAAAAAAAAAAATCGCTGAAAACAATTTCATCATCATCGAGAGAATTCAAGGTCTTAGGTTGTTAAAATTTGGCTACTTTTCACAAATCAAACAACTACAAACACGAAAGAAACGAGAAAACAATGAAAAACTGTAGTGTCGTAACTGTTCCTTGATGAATAACTTGCAAAATTTTTAATTAAAAGTCAGGAAATCACCGGTAGTCATATATATATCAGTCATATGACATCTTTTTAATGTTTCTTTTCTGCCATCATTCTTTCACTCATTACATCACGTACTGTACGTGATGCGTGGACTTGTGAAGGAAAAAAAACATTGTATAAATTTTTCAAGGCAGGTCAGAGATAATTCGACTTGAGATTCATACTATGGATTAGTTTTGTTCATTTTATCAGCTTTGTATATTCATTTTTTCGGGGGGGAGGGGGTGATATCAGAGAAATAAAACGGTGTCAAATAATTTATCTTCTATAAATTCATGTCTCCATCTGCTGTGTCAGCGAGTTCTATTTCTGGAGCCATGGTTCCCCTAAATTGTTTTTTGTCCCTACCGTTTACACGCAAAGGTGACAGGAGTATTGGACACGAGTGGACCGTTGTTGCGAAAGCAATTACATCTTCCAAGAAAAAACAAACAAAAAATAAATAAATAATAAGCATTTCGCTTCAGTAGATGTTTTTCCGTTTGCCCTCAAGAAAGCACCTTTAGGAGACAACACATGTTGAGAAAAAATGTTTCCCTGCCGGGCGCCTTTTGCGACCCTTTGTGAATTTTAATAATAAACGAAATGACAAAATGAGACATTTGAAAGCTATTATTTGTAGTCAACAAAGCTCTAACAAGCTGTAACATTTTTAACTCGCAGTTTTATTGAACATCCAGCAAATTAGGCTACTTAAAATATGGAAGGAAAGATGCGAGAGAGTGTTGCATACAACATTTATGCATGTGGTATGCAATGCGAATCCAGGATAACAGGGAAGAGGGTGGCAAAGGGCTAAATGCGTTACACATGATGAGGGCAAAAAATAAGTGTGACGCGTGAAAAGCGATTAAAAGACATGCACATTTTTAAACACACGGCATTCATGGAAATGAGGTTTATAAGTAGAATATTGTTGTAAGTTAAAAGGATTAGAATTTTAGGTTTAGGATCCTAAACATTTTATTGGAATTTATTGTACCTGATGAATTTTTACCGTGTATAAATAATGATTAAAGATTATTTAAGATGCACACTGCGTGAATTTAGAACAAGACAGCCTTACAAAGTCCTTACAGGGACAGCTGAGTCGATTATCGTCTATTCAAGCTGCCGGATACCTCTGTCAAATCCACAACGTTGATGCACAACTGCGCCTACAATGCACTCACTGGACTGTTCTATAACGTTTCTGAAGATAAATGAAATACTTACTCTCCGCCTTTGATGAAAACCACAGTAACTTCTTTGACTGGTTCAATGATTACCCTACCCTACGGTGAACCTTGCTTGGTACAGGTATGCTTGGTACGAGACTTGTGTTTAAAAAGTTTAATATGTGCCATGGGGGTTGCATTTAACTAAGTTGTTGCTACTGTTTTTTTTTTTCTTTTCTTTTCTTTTCCTTTCTTTTTTTTTTTTTTTTTTTCATACGCAACATCACTTACAAACTCAATCATTTTTGCCTCGCAAAAATCAACCTGAGCCCAGCTCCCCCAATCCTCTCCTTGAAACAGACACTGCTAGGAGAAGACTGTGCTTAGCTCATTTCCAGTCTCCAGCAGGAAAGCAACATGGCGGAGCTACTTTGTGACCTTTGTGAGTTTTTTTCTGTGTCCATCTGTGTTCATACCTATTAGCTTTTCCTAATATTAAGGAAGAAAGACCTCGAAATGCCAACTGTAGTGCTCCTTGATGTTTCACTTTCCATGCTACGGCGTGTCCAAACACCAGAGGATGAGTTTGTTGAGCGCCGCCATCTTGCGATCCGCGGTCTTCATACTTTCTTTGACTACTTGTCTAGCAAGTTCAAGTTAGAATTTTCGGCCTTGCTGGCTTTTTCTTCGCTGTGGGAGATCGTGGTACCGTTCACCAGAGATTACCAAGCACTTAAACAAGGCTGCGTAACGGTTGATGTGTACGACAAAACAAGCTTTGAAAATGGTTTTAGTGGTGTGGCTGGTCATGTTATCGAAGAGTGGGGTACATCTGTTCCATGTCAAGTGATTTTAGTCACTGATGGCCGCACGGGATCAGGACAGGGCTCGCTAAGGGAGCTTCTAGAAGGAAAAAGGAAGGAAAATTCTGATCAACCGTGCCCGTTTCCTATACCCTTTCCATGCAAAATACACGTTGTTTGTATCGCGACTGCGAATGAACTGGGAGGAGATCTGATGTTGTTTCAAAGACTGTGTGATTCAACTAGTGTAGGAGGCAGTGTTTATGTCCCGGACATGCCTCTTACTGTCCAGTCAGTTCAGAATGTGTTCACACGCGTAGCACAAACCCACTACATAAGTTATGAAGGCACTCTGTCTTGTGGCCATTTACAATCCAAAATAACACTATCCCCACCACCGGACTTAACAAGTATACTTGAAGTATCTAAGGCCAAAGGACAAGAGAAGACAAGAAGGCTGCCAAATGAACTAGCTATATGTGGTTTTCTTGATGTAGCAGATGTTGGCAGTCCACCACACATTTCTCGTCATCTGGTTATACCACTTGCTTCATCGTCAGGGGATAGTAAAGATAAAGAAGGAGGTAAAGAGGCTGCCAAAGACAGTGAGGAGGATGGTAAAACACCGTCCTTCTGTGTACTCTTACATGGAAGTCTGAAAGTAGAGAAAATGGTGGCTATTGTCACACTTGAGTGAGTACATAAGACAATACAGCCAACTGCAGTGTTGGTGGTTTACTGAAAACTTGCATGACCTGAGAAGTTCACATATGAATGGCAAAAGAGTGCTGTTCCTGTGCAGAAAATATTTCTCCTTTGAGAATTGAGTTTCTCGCATAAATTTCCATTTGTTTTGGAACACCAACACGGCTGTCATGAAGATGTTGTCTTTTATTTTGATTGACGGGTAGTACCGGTAAATTTTCATTTTGCCCTCCATCAATGTTATGCCAACTCAGTGGAGGACAAGGAATGGAGGGATGGTGCAACTCTAACAGACACAGTTTGAGCAGTATCATGTATCATTATATATTATTTGAATTTATGTGTGATGAATTATATTTAAGTTCCCAATAGCTGGCAAGTTCTTTTGATTTCCAGCTAAAATTTGCTTTCTTTTGAAACCTCATTTATTACAGTTGCAACCCGAAATATAGAATTTTGGGGATCATTTTAGATGCTTATCATTTGCCAGAAACCCTAGTGGAAATACATGCACCATTCATGGTTGCATAACAGTATCCTTTTTGATACAGTCAGCCGACCGTAAAAGATATTATTCATAAAAGAATTGTTTATAATTTGTTAAAGGAAGAGCAAAGCATGAGCTCTCCGCCATCTTAGAAAAAAAAAAAAAAACACAAAGTGGGCCCCATATGTACATTACATTTGAATCTTGCTCTAGCTCGAACATTGAACATTACTTGCATTTGCACTTGTATCTGCATTGCATACAAACCAACCTTGAGATTTAATAGTTTTACGGCATTTCCGAGAAGAAATATTATTTGTTCTTTGGTTGTAATGATAGTCATTTGCTGATTTCTTCTCTAGCACAGACTGGTTTGGAATGTTACATTCTTGGGCAGACAGCAAAAAGAAATCCAACCTTGTCCTAACCACATTCTGCCCAGGAGAGAATATTTCCTGGCTCGGCAACATACAGAAACTAGGCCCTGCAGCAGAGCTGGATATCAATCCATATCAAACAGCAGAAAATGATGAGGGTGAGACTACACCTTTTCCAGTGATGCCAAGTCAGAGGAGAAGCTATAATTCACAAGCCAGTGTTGTTTGGATCAAACCCAGTGGGTTGCAGGTAATTACCTATTATTTGACAGTGAAGGTTTGGTAAAGAATTCTGAAATTGCTAGTTTTTTTATCATAAAAATATTGACTTGTGGCATGTACATCATGTCTCTCACATGTATTGACTTCTGGTCTGATTCTGATTTTAGTCTGATGTTCAAAAGCTGTTGCGATATGCTAAGAGGCTTCCAGATAAACAAGGGCAGTTTTACAAGGTTGGTGACATTGAACATGAGTTTTTTCTAACCCAACACTTTTCTCCCAGCTTAATAACAATACGATTTTCTGATGCCTTTATATGTATCAAACTATAGAACTTTCTCCAAGAGCCGCTAGACCCCTCCCCCACACTAAGTGATGAAAGGACCAAGGTGATGCAAAACTTGTTACTAGACTACAATATGAAGGTGTCTTTATTAGACAAAAAACTGGACAAAGCTTAAAGGAAGCATTGTGATTTAAGATCTCTTAGTGGTGTGAATATTGCAACACACACCCTTCTCTGGTATGTCTGGTGGCAATTTTGGTTTTGGTTAACTTTGTCATTGTTGACTATTTTTTCAGGAATTGAATAGACTACGACGTGCCGCCTTGTGTTACAGTTACTTGGGTCTGCTGGATGTATTAGCAAGCATGTTAGACAAAGAGTGCCACAAGGCCACTGCTGAGGTGGCCCGTCAGTTACAGCATGCTTCTGGAAGCCTTAGAGCTTCCCCAACTGTAGATTTAAACAAGCCTATCACTCCAATCCAAGATTAGTAGCCTCTTGGTTGAAGTTGATCAAAACAATGGATTCTTAAAAAGTGTTGATGAAATAACTGTAAAGGACAGATTAAGCTCCGCACGCATTGCAAGCCTAAGATGTTAGATGATTTGTATGGGGCTTTGATGCTAGATACATGTAAATGTTGAAACATTTTATCAGGTTTTCCCTTGAATGACTTATTTCATTTGTTTTGGGGAACAATGAGATTCATTAGGCGCAAAGAAAACAGATTTTCCAGGTTGCCATTGACCAGGTGTGAACAATTGAAGGCTTTTGCGCAAAAAGGGCGTATATAGCATTTTGGGTCGATTTATTTTTTGCAGGATCGAGCTAATTTTTGGCACAACTGACTTGTTTGGACATGAAAAGCATCGTTGCATAATTGTTTTTGTTGATTTGCGCTTCATTTTCAAGAAATAACGTATGCAAAAAACTCAGTTTTCCAAGGGTATCTTTTGGAGATCTTTTGTCAAGGGAAAAACAAAAGAAACCTTTTGTTTTGCTAAACGATGAAGTCACCGAAGCGTGACATTTGCCACTAGTGTTATTATTCATATAATTACGCTATTCTCTTACTGTTGCTTCATTAGCACAATCGAATAAGGCGCCGAACGGGCTGGATTCAAGTTTGTAGTGACACTGGTTCAATACGAGGTCGGTCGATTTTTTTTTTCCGGTCTATTTCTCTACTTCTTTCAAAAATCAAAACATCTATTTAAACAAAACTGTGCTGTCGAAGCTGCTAAAAGTAACCATTTAAGTTTGCGTTGCGTTGAAATCCACCTTCGAACAATTCGCTCCAAAAGATGCTACTCGGAAACTGAGTTTTTTTGTATACGTTATTTCTTGAAAACGAAGCGCAAATCAACAAAAATAATTATGCAACAATGCTTTTCATCTCAAAACCAGTCAGTCTGCCAAAAATTACCTCAATCCTGCAAAAAATAAAAATCGGCCCAAAATGCTACATACGCCCTTATTGCACGAAAACCTTCAATTATGCGCTAGTCTGAAGGTCTTTCTTAATGGCCTTACACGTACGTAAAAGTTAAAAAATGTTAAATATCCATTGGGCAAGATAAACAAAATCTACTGGCCTTAAAGAAAAGTTTACTATGTCAGGCTGTTGGGCAGGACTTTCTTTGAAAGTTGTTCAAGCTGAGGAATTTCATACTGACAAAATAGAACAAGAGCCTGAGATCTATGTAGTCTTGTCACAATCTGTCTTGGATAGACTGGATATATTATCAGCCACTGTGTGCAAAAGGACCCCACACTACTCCCCAAAGTTTTCCCAGGGAGGACCTTTGGGGATCAGACCCTGAGGCAGCAACCGAGATCAAGCCTATGTCTTTGACAGATTGTCACTCAAATATTCAAGGACAATCGTAATAGAGTGACAAGCAATCATATCCCTGAATCACAGTCAGCTCTCTTGCAGGAGCTAAACTGAGCTCAAGTTGGATTACACTGGGAAAGTCTAATTAATCACATTTCAAGTGTTCACAAAAGCAGGGAAGAAATTAGAGCAATGGCAAGGAACATGCTGCCAGGCAATGTAAATGCATTATCCATCTTTGAATGTTTTTAGCCACCCAGAAATGACCAAAGATTCCATGTAGTGTAAACAACTTGAAACACAGAATTTTGCATGTTTCTAGGGTAACTTTTGTTACGTACACAAAAGTTTTTTAAGTCCCTTAGGAGAGAATGTTCTGACACCAGTAAGGCACATAATAAATTTAGACACTTTGAGAGATTCAAAAGTAAACATAAATTCATCTTCCCCAATCGTGTTGTCAGTGGTGTTGTTGTGGAGGGCACAAACTTAAGTTTCCTTTTACACTGAAACCTGTAGTAAGTGGACCCCATATTAACCTCTGTTAAGCAGACGCGGACGCCAACATTAAGCCATTTTGTTGCACAAAACCTGTAATAAGCGGACACTTTGAGGGCTTTTTACTTCTAAAAGCTCAGCTGAGACTCCTTTAACATTGTTCAGCGATGTCGTTTTAAAGCTAAATTATTCCAGATTGATGCATTGACTGACTGACCACTGTGCTATGAGCAGCTTTTGACCTTAGACTGTGTTACACTTTGTAACAAAAGGGTTACTAATTAACTATTATTGCACAATATATTAGAACCCACTTAGAGCGGACACCCTGTATTAAGCAGACACTAGTGAGGGTCCCAAGGTTGTCCCAAGGGTGTCTGCTTAATACAGGTTTCACTGTACATCCCTTCTAATCCGATGCACAGTCGCAGTTTTTGTTACATGTAAATATATTCGAGGGCTGGAAAACTTTTGTGCCTATTTATTTGAGCAACAAAAGGGACACTTCACCCTGTGAGACAGAGATTTCCTTCTCTTTCTGCTTAGTGAGACAGTCACTGGGCAGAAAGCAGATGGAATCTCTGTCTTGCCGGGTAGGCACACTTTGAAGTTTCAATCCAGTTCCTTTAAGTAGGTAAAGCCCTTCCATCTCCTTATGCAATCTAGCTACCCACTTAAAGTGCCCATAATGTCAAAACTTTTTTTTCATTCATCTAATTCTACATTTCACCTAATGAGCTTCCGCAAAAAAAATTTTCGATTTGGATAAAATGCAATTTTTTCACGAATCTTTACAAAGTTCAAAATTCTATTTTCTTGCGGTCGACCCCTGCTGCTGATCACAAGAACAACGTGCTCAAAATGGCCATGAGACTGATGCCTGTGACGTAGGTTCAGGAACCTACGATGAAGACTGATGTTTTCTGGATCATTAACATTGTTACAAAGAGCAGCAACGCACCTTTCCGGCATTTTCAACTAAATGTAGACAACTCTGAAGCAAAATTTCGATTTGTTTTCAAGTCAGACAAGTCATGACCCAAATCACGTGTTCCTGTACCTATGTCACGAATCACTTCAAACTGAGGAAGACTGGTGAGAATGGTGGACCAAAATGGTGGCAAATTTGAACGTCTTTAAAAACCTAGAACAAAATTGCCTTTTATCCAAATTGAAAATTTTTTTCGCAGAAGTTCATTAGGTGAAATGTAGAATTAGATGAGCGAAAAATTTTTTTGACATTATGGGCACTTTAATGCTCTTCCATTTTGCAAGCATATTTTAACTGTGAGCATTGTCTCCTCCAGCAGCAGTATGTTCTTAAACATACAGACGAAAACACTGAAAGTGAATGTGCACTAAATTTTCATGATTTTATTCCCATCGACAACTTAAGTCAAGAACTGGGATAAACACATTGTACATGTATTGTACATTGCTAAGTGACTTGCTTCAAAATTACATGTAAGCTTGGCAATAAAAATAAATGTTCTAGACTACTGATCATAAATTTGTAGGCTTTGCACACACAAGAAGTTGCAGTGTTTTCACTAACCTATTATACTAAGTCTTGTTTTTGGTTGCCTTTGGCCTCCTTAACTTTCTGTCAAAAAATTTAAGTTCTCATATATGATAGCCTTTAAAAGGAGTTTTGTACCCATTTTCATGGATTCTTTAATTTTCAGTCACCATCTACATGTTCATGTATCAATGGCCATGTCTTCAAGTTCCTGAAGTACCTGTAGTCAAACCTCCACTATGACTAATGGCCACCACTCCCCAATGGTCACCTTTCTTTGTCAAGGCAAATGACCCACACATTCATTCTTATTTTAACCTCTCTACAATAGCCACCTCTCCACAACAGCAACAGCCACTAAATAAAATAATCCTCTGACAATGGTCAGTTAGTCAATGACTGACGAACGGTGAAGACAAAGCCCCATTATTTATTGTCACAGGTGACAAAAGTTAATCCATACTGTGCGTTGTTGGTCTCTGTCTCTATTTCGATCAAAATTCTGCACCCCCCTCCCCCCAAAAAATACAGGTTTGAGTGTGTCATATTACACCCCTACCTCCCCATAATGGCCTCCTCTCTACAACGGCCACCTTCCTCTGTCCCTAAGGTAGCCATTGTGGAGAGGTTCAACTGTATTCCTTTTACTTAATGAGACTAAAGTTCACAAAGCACTACAGGTACACTTTTTAACCAAACTTGATTCCCTGGGCAAGGGGAAGCTCTTTACTGAAGTTTATTGTACTGAGGAGAGAATCAACAAGAATACTGTTAGTGACAAAGAAAGCAATACACCTCCCTTGTTCTAGACTGTATCTAGACTGTTAGATATGGCAATTGTTGCTGATGTCATTGTTTACATTTTGCTTCAGATCACCCTAGATAAAAGTTTACTCCAAGATTTAGAGAGCTTCTGAAACTTGATCAATTTATTACTAGTGGCGAATATTTACATTGTTTGCGTGTAAACTGTTGAACAAGATATGCGCTTAAACAGGGTGCAAAATTTCTTTGCAGAATATTGAGTTTTTAAGTCAGTGTCGCAGACAGACAGTATTTATTCACCGTGCTCATATTTCTTGAAACAGTTGATTGTTCCATGCCTTTTCCATATTGAGAGCTTACATTTTTGCAGCTCATTCGGAGACTGAAGTGCTTTTAATTATGTTAGTGCGGCAAATGTTGTAGACAAAGGTTCAATCCCCTTTTTGTAGCGTGAGAATTTGCATGAATGTATCATTGGTCAGCTAGAATATTGCTACATTTGGCTGCAATCAAAAATTAAAGCTGATCAGAAGTAAATCTGTGAATTTTTTTACCAGGTTGACCTCCTCATGTAAGCTTTCCATGCATCACTTCCAGATTCCCGTCCTCCTCCAGTGTGTTTCTCACCGCCTACCAAATTAAAATAAGAATTATAGTTGAATGGTCAAAAGTGAGACTTCGAAAGACAGAGGAAGAGTTGTGCCACTTTATTACAGGGATGTAACTAAGTTAAAGCTAAGCGGCTCAGCCGGCTTTTCTGCCCCCTGCATCTTCAAAATTACCCTGTAGTCTTTTTTTCCTAGTGACAATTGACAGCCAGCAATAAGCTATCTTTTAAGTTGCTTTATCATTCACTCATACTCACTGCACTTACCAAATGCACCTCCAATCTCTGCTCCACTTGTCGGAATGTTGACATTTACAATTCCACAGTCAGATCCTAAGGGACTGGTTAAAACACAACACAAAAAGCATTTACAACAGGGTCACTTGATCAGGCATACCAATTCGGTTGGCACTTCAAAGACTTGCAAGTAAGGCCACTGACTTATGAGGTGAACTTAAGTCAGTGTAGACATCTTACTGTAAAGATGCCATGTAACTTAACCCCAGCTGACAATAGGAGTGGAGGCTCATAGGAACAAGCATACAGCTGTGTCTTGAAAGGTAATACCCTGCCCAATTAGAAGCCCAAAAGCGCATACAAAAAAATGCCTAAAGGTATTCCGCATAGAGGTCCTTTACTGTTGATTGATCAAAGTACAAGGTGTTTCATCTGAACTAAAGATAGCCCATGAATATACAATTCATATTATTATGATTTCCTTATACAGCACTGAAACACTGTGGACTTTGATCAAGCAACAGTGAAAGTTAATTTAGCACCACCCATGATACTCTTCACTATCGGTGCCTACTATTCTATGATTCTGTAGGACAACCTTTCTGGAAACAACTGTTAGGGTGCAAGTGGAAACATTTATTTTCCCTGTCTGAGTATGTAAGCCCTTGAGCCATTCAGCAAGGCTATGCTAACCAGGAGGGAATAATGCATACACATATATCCTTGAAGTTCTGTGCTATACATTACCCCATCCAGTTAAACACTTTGGAGATGTCCTTTGTGAAAATGCTGCTGGAGAGTCCTTGTTTAACTTCATTATTGTAACTGACAGCCTCTTCAAAGCTCTGAAAGTTTAGAACCACAAAAATTAGCACCAAGAGAAGGTTCAGAATTTTGTCTTGATTCAGCATGGGGAGCCTCATTTAACTAGTTCATTTCTTGCAACTTCAGTTTGCCCAAACCTTACAAAACTTTTTAACTCTTAAAGCATTTAAGTCACAGTTTGTCTAACAATCAACAATCAACCTTTATTTTAAAACAATAGTTTTCAAAGCTACAAAAAAGCTCATGGGGTCGTTTAACAAAGGATCTAATGTGCTAATGGACTCATACAAATTTACAACTTTCCTGAAAACTTAGATATATACAATAAGTAAATTTAACTAAACTTCATGTGGATTGCTATATTTAAAGAGTCAATCTTATAAGGGTTATACACAATGTAAAAGACCATATTCTACAAACAAGCTTTCCTAACAAAGTCACACTTTTATTAAAAAAATCATATTAATTATTTTTAATCAATCAATTATTTAAAATAATAATACCTTGCATTTGAGCACATAGAGGAGTGGTACAAAGGATTCCCTATGCACGATCTCTGCATCATGAGAAAGACCGGTAACAATTGTAGGCTCCACATAAAAGCCAGGCCTGTCAAGTACCTACAGAATCAAAAGGTGGCAGTTTGAAATTCCATTCTCAAACTCATTTAATAATTTATCAAGTTTAAACAAAGGAAACCATGACCCAGACAATGTTTGGATATCTGATCTTAATTAGCGTCGATTTTTACCATTTTAATTCTCTGTTTTTTCCTTAGTTTTAGTTTCAATTGAGAAGATATATCAAACACTCAAGACTGAAGTGTTTGACCACATTTCCAAACACCTTGAAGTTCGTCAAAAATACTCCGCTACGTGTCATATTTTCTAATCTCTTCTCAGTGTCTGGAAATGTGGTCAAACATGTTTTTTTGTATTTGGTATGGTACATAACAATATTAAGAGAGAAAGCCACATACATCAACCTTTAACCTGGGTTTCATGTGGCCTATGGGCCCACCACTCTGACTGAATTGGAATTGTGGGCTGGAATCAAACCCAGGACACACTGGTGGGATGTGAGTTCTCTCACCGCTAGCCACCCCTGTTCCCCATACACAAGGCTTTGTGTATTGCTTCTATTCTGAATGTAGGGCTAAACAGTTCTTAATACAAGTGTAGCAGAGAAAACAGTGGTAACTGATCTTACCTTTCCACCACATTCAATGTTTCCTCCCTGCATCAAAACAAAAATGAAAACAACACAACTTTAAAACAAAACTAAGGTTAAAAGTTACGGTAACTTCATTCAAAACTGTGGCAATTATTTTTAATTACTGTATATTTAAGAGGGCCCCAAGTTTATAAGTGGTGTAACTATTAGGTGTCTACCATCTATAAAGACTGATTGATTGATTGATTGATTGATTGATTGATTGATTGATTGATTGATTGATTGATTGATTGAACAAAGATCTTTTATCTGACAATCGGCAGAATGTTAACCAATTCTTGACCAACACTCTTCTAACAAGGTAATGACCTGCATTATTTGATTTTACTAAGGGAAGAACAAGGAAAAAATTAAGCCCCCTGCCCCCTTGATGTTTCCTTTTAGAAATTTGTGCCTCTGAAAGCCCCCTCCCTTCAGAATTTTCAGTATGGGGTATGGAATGGGTATATAATTATGCACTATACTTTCTAAAACCACACAATCATTATTTACTTAATGAGCCAACCTGTTTCTGGGCGTCATCAACAGCCTTCTTGAAAATATCAACTGCCATTTCAGAGTGGACTGGTCCATAGAGAGTGTCCGCTGTGTATGATATAGGAACTAGTTTGACTTTGAAAACTTACATTGTGCTTTTAAAAAGGATTGCTTCTAGCCTCTCAAGGGGTCATTTCATATTAACTGTTAAACAGCTCAAAATAATGTGTATACTGAGTAGTGGCTTGATCCTTCTTACTATATATCATTGTGTTACAAATTGTATGGGTGGCAAACATTCATGTATGAATATTGCACATCACCAGGAAAGAAAATGTGATGATAAACATGAGGAGACTTGGACAAAAACAATGACTGACAGTAACTTGGATCTACCAAAAGAACTGACTTAACTTGAAAAACTCAACATAAATAATTGAAACAAATCTTAGTCTTAAATCTCACAATAAATTTGTTAGAATGTCAATAGCATGTTTGAGCAACAACTGATCGAATCCCTATCCCTATGAATTTCTATAAAACTCTGTCTGGGATCATCAGAATGGAAATAAACAAATGTCTGTAGTTTTCATTACATTCATTTTGGAAAATTCTACAAGTGGGTGAAGAATTGCACATATAGAAAGAGACAGGCTGTGTGGACTAACTAACCCTCTTTGCAATCCAATTTTGCACAACAACACTCCTGTTTTTGGTGCTTGGCCTTACCTTCTAGAGGATCACCTATTCTGACCTGGGCGTAGGCCTTCTTTAAACGTTCCACCACCTCATCATGGATGTCTTCATGCACAGTCTGCAATCACCATTGAAGAAATTGCAAGATTTAAGAATTAACCTCTTCTTCTCACAAGCAATGAAAGAAAAGTATGTATGACAATGTGTTATTTGCTCTTACTAATTTATTATTGAATACATGTAACTTACATTAATCTGTAATATGGGCTGCACAGATATGCCATAAGTTGACAGACAACATAGGATATTAATCAATTATCTAATGATTGCGCATCTTACTTCAAAAATTCACTTGCACACTTCCAACTTTCAACACCTTAGTTAGTAAACCGCAAGCAGTTCAGTAACAATCATGAGACTATTTTGTCAAATGTGGATGAATGAAAGTTACCAGTCTTCGTGTCGTGGTACATCTCTGGCCAGCAGTGCCAACTGACGCAAACAGGACTGATGGAATGGCCAGATCTAAATCTGCATCATTCATAACTTAAAAGAATTAAAATACAAAGCATTTGTGTGCCTGACTTTCAACATAATCGTGTATTATTAATTAAAACGCAGATTGCATGACTGTAAGCAAATTGCCATATTTAGAGAGGACCTTAGCTAGTTTTCCGTGCAGGTCCTCTCTCCTGGTCGAATTGGAATCTAGAGTGTTGGTTTTTGTGTTAATTACATACATTGGGTAAACTGGTTGAGATGTGAAACCTGTATGGTGCATTCCATACACATCTGCATGTAGATTTTTTCTTACAAATTTTACTGACAGAAACATTTGATTTGAAAATATGATTAACATAACCTTAATTTATAAAATTACCTGTACCATATTTATTACCATAATTTATTTACATAACTCTTTTAATTAATGAACAGTTTTATACCAATAATGGCATTGTTTCCTCCAAGCTCCAAGATTTTCTTTCCTGTAAAGTTTTAAAGTAATAATTATTCTTAGATGTAC
This sequence comes from Orbicella faveolata, assembly GCF_042242905.1. Taxonomy (NCBI): domain Eukaryota; kingdom Metazoa; phylum Cnidaria; class Anthozoa; order Scleractinia; family Merulinidae; genus Orbicella; species Orbicella faveolata. The sequence goes on from NW_028301554.1 coordinate 14,675,626, forward strand.
CTGTCTAACAACCTTTAATTAATTTAAATGCAATTAAAAAATCAGAAAACCAATTGAAAGAAAAAAACAGCAATTCAATAAAGTAATCTCTTTTAAACCTGAAAGCTTTTTCCTTCAGCCACTTACCAAATCTGTTTTGCACTGTTGTACCAACCTTCCGACCAACCTATTTGCAACATAAAACATAAAACAAAATTTTAATGTCATTCACATACATCACTGTGATATTAGGAAACAACCTTACAAACAAACAAAGGTGTGGCTTACTAAGGCCCTTTAAGAACAGGGTTTCTTAAACAATAATGGCCGGTGAATTCTGCAAATTCTTTGCTACATCGTACAATATACGTGCAATAAATTATTGTCACTGATCAGGATTATCTAATATTGACCATTAGCCCTTTTAGAAAACACTGATGTCCTTACTAGCCTCGAAAAGTGATGTGGACAACAAAATGGCAGCCTCTTGTGCATAGTGTCATTCCCCTCCCGTGACTGTCGCATATGTAAGTATCTGGGATGGTACAAGGGGATACTAGTATCCATAGGCTCAATTCATATTCATTTGGTGATGAGGTTAATGAGAGTTTGATATTTAATATTTTCTCTTGTGTTATATTCAAGCCAACCAACTGTCTGTTTTAAAGGCCCCTGTAATGTTTACATAATAAAATAAAAATGTAATTTGACGTTTTACCGGTGTGCTGCCAGTAAAAGACACCAGGTCAACTCTCTCATCTTCGGACATAGCTTGACTGCAAATAGAGATCTCATTTAGATACACAGGCTACTAACAGCAAACACATTATGCATAACAAAGTACGTATATTAATATACGATACGTACGAAAAGCAGAATAAAGGTTTGAACCAGTTAACCATATTGCAGTTACATACACAACATAAGGATTTGCAAAAATAAGACCTGAAAAAAAATACAAATTAAAAAAAAAAAGTTGTATACTTCATAACTGTAATGATCTCTAATGAGTTTATTTTTATTATAAGCAATCGTGAGAGATATTATTTCTAGAAAAAGAAAATTCAAGTTTTTATGTAACAGACAATAGCTGCTGCAGTGACCATGTTTAACCATAAATTTGTGCAAGATATTCTTAATAGTAGATGTAAAAAGACAGACAATGAGATACAGTTACTGAAGACACCCCTTTACTGCAACCAGTATACAATGTGTGAAATCAATCACTTCTCAATAAATAATAATTATTGAATATAGCTTCTCAAACTCATTTACGTGTTTTAATTAATTCATCAAGTTTGAACAAAGGAAATCATGACCATGATGGTATTTGGATATCTGATCACAATTAGCATAGAATTTTACGATTTTATCTCTCTGTTTTCTCGTTAGTTTTAGTTTTGATTAAGAAGAATATCAAACACTCAAGAACAGTGTTTGACCACATTTCCAAACACCTTGAGGTTCATCAAAAATAATCCACTACATGTCGTACGTACTTTAAATTCTCTTCTCGGTGTTTGGAAATGTGGTCAAACACTGCCTTCCGTATTTGACATATTACTTCTCTTCTAATTCCTCAAGACTAGCTAATGGTGAGTAAATCAAAGCAGTAATCCTTACCCAATGTCAGCCCCTCCACAGACCAGCGAGCATACAGCACCTGGGACTGAGTTATGAGCTAAAACTTCACTAACAATCCTGCGAAACAAAAACAATTAACTTGTAAGTACTACTTGGCACATTTGAGTCTAACTTCATACAAATTATACCTACTATACAGTACTAGTAATTATTCAGCAGTAAAAAGATTGAAATGGCTTGAGGAATTTTAAACGAAAACAAATCTAAACAGGAACAAGTATGTCCTACTTACTTTGTGACAGCAACACTTGTAAGAGGAGTTGATGGAGCACCTTTCCTGTTTTAAAATATAAAACATGACTTTAAATAAAGAATCTATACTAAATAGATTAAATAAATATATAGTAAATAAATGAATTGATTAATTATTAAATAATTGATCCAGTGGTTGCAGTTGGTTGATCAGAGAATCACTTGATAGATGGATCAACTAATCAATGAATCAATCACTCATTCAGTGAATTGATTACAATGAGCAGGAACTTCTGTTGTGTGGTAACACACTGACAGAGTGAATGTCACAGCATAAACCAATCAAAAACAATCAATCACTGAAACCTGACTGACTGACTGACTGACTGAATGAATGAACGAATGAACGAACGAACGAACGAAGGATGAACAGATGGATGGATGGGCGGATGGATGGGGGAATGGACGAACAGACAGACAGATGGACAGACTGACTGACCGACTGACTGACTGACTGACTACTGAATGAATGAATGACAAATTAACGCCCAAGTTGCTAGTGGAGGGAAGGTGCCTACGAAGCCTGGGGGCTGCAACTGCAGTCACATCCCCAAGGTGCTAGAACACCCGACTGGCCTGCCCAACCCGCAACCAAGCCACAAGCCCCCTACGCCAAGCCCCCCACAGGCACCCATCACACTCAAGCCAGATGGCATTGGTGGAAAAAAAAAATGCTGAAAAGAGGGGGGGGGGGGGGAGATAGGGAGGGAATGCCGAGAACCGCTAAACTATAATTCAATCCACAACGCCACACTAACAGAGCGATGAACACACTGTGAGCACATGGGACGACAACACACATACTAGCCAAAAATACCACTGGACAATGTCAGCCCCAGGGCTCTCATGACCATATGACTGCTGTAAACGCTACAGAACGCACCAAACGCTAAACAAATGCTAACAGATGGCCAAGGCACTATCAAACGCTTACAAAAAAACGCTACTGACCAGACTAGCTCCTGGTCATAAACTATGTAAAATTTTCTTGAACTATATCAGATGGCCAAGGCACTATCAACCGCCAATAAAAATGCTGCTGACCAGACTAGCTCCTAGTCGTTAACTATGTTAAATTTCATTTAACTATATTACACAAAGATACACACTGATAACATTAAATCTGTGCATTCATTTTTTAGGCAATTTTACAACAACCTACCAAAGATTAACATTTCCACAGACCATGCTGACACTACTGTTCCAACCAAAAACAGCCACAGGAAAATTAAACGCTGTGATGATGCCTACCAAGCCAACTGGATTCCATTGTTCAAGGAGAGTGTGACCTGGACCTGATGCAAAACAAACATGATATAATAAGAGTGAAATTCAAGATAATATTGTGTACTACACTATGGTCTCTCACTGTGGAGCTACTTCTGTGAATGGAAGTGTTGTGCTTGCTCTGATCTCTCAATCTTGCGCTGGCTGGTGCTAGAAGATTTTGTTACTTTTTGCCATTGTAGTTTTTACATTATGTGTTGTAAGTCAAACTCTACATAATTTCAATAACTAAAATTGCAAAAAATCAACTTAGTCTTGTATTTTCATTGGTCTCTGTTAAGTGGAAACACTCTAAAAAAAGACACCAGTAAAGGCCTTCACAGTGACTGATCTGCACAATAGACGTTCCACAGGGCTGAAAATAAAGTTAACAAAAAGTGAGATCTCTTACGTTCTGAAGGCAGTACTTTTCCATCAATCATCCTGGACAGACCAACAGCATAGTCACAGATGTCCACATACTCTTGAACCTCACCAATACCTTCAGGCTTAATCTTCCCAACCTCAAGAGCAACCTGTAAAATATGAATTGCCATTAACCCTGCTCATTGTCAAAATATGTGCACATACATGTATAATGCATAACAGTCTTGTAACCACGCCGTCATTGATCATTGTCACCCCCAGCAGCAGGGGAGCACAGGGAATCCACCAGTACCTTCCAATGCACACCGTTCTTTGCTAATGCTTTGGCTCTCTCCTAGGAGTAGGCCCCACTCTTTCCAATTCCTGCAGCATGCACCACTTCTCCTCAGTTCACTTGCCAGTTGGGCAAGTTTGCTTGCCTGGAATAGAGTCCTCACATTCCAACAGCCAATCCTTGTTATAGACTTCAGTTGAAGCAAGTTGATCGGCTTTTGGGTGCCCAGCTGGGTTTGACCCATTGGTCATGCTTTTTATCAAACTTTAGCATGAAGGCTCTACAAGGATAGGCTAATGACTCACTGCCAGCAACTAGAGAGGCTTACATCTACAATGTGCTTGATGTCTAGTAAGTTGTACTTTGTAAAATCTAAGGCATAGCATGGTTTGCCATCTGGATCAAACCATGAGATTATTGACACTGATCACTGTTCAGATATTTGGGATGTAATTGGCTGCAATAACTGTGGACTGCACAGCTTGATTTGGTAGTTACCGTCAGTTTTTATTTTCTTATTGTCATTTTTCTTTTTCTTTTTCCAATGTGCAAGAATAACCCTGCATGCAAATTTCCCATTGATCCGATCCAAATAACTATCTAGGATAAAGCAAACATTAAAACATAACCCTGAGTAAATGCATATTACTCACCAGTTTTCCAAGGTTTTCCAGGTTATCTCTCAATGCTTGACCAATCTGTCGAACAATTTCTCCACGCTTTGGTGCAGGTGTCTTAAGGTAACAAGGACACATTTACAGCACGGACATAAAAATTAAGTCTTCATTACTTATCATCAAAAGCCACTGCCTGTAAATATGGAGAATCTGATGAAAGGCCAGAAATTCGAATGTTCTTTTATTGTGTCAAAAACACCCTTGTGGTGAACTTTTTCTGAAATGTACTTTAAAAGTTTCAGGAAAGTTCGAAAGACCGCTTAATCAACCAAGATGGCTGATGGAATTTATGCAAAATTGCGCATTTTCATCAGGCCAGTACAGAAAGAGGGGAACTTGCCTGGATTTCATACTCACACAGTTTGTAATTTTCAGGTTTGATCATTCCTCTGAGCTTAAAGTCATCTTAGAGTAAATTTGCTTTGTCTACTTCCTGGCCGTTTGAAAAATGCAACTATCGCAATTTAATTTACATGTAAAATTTCAACTGATTTTAGAGGGTCATAACTCTTCTAGTATACGAATCTTAAAGTAAGTAACTCTTAAGTAAGTAGCTCAGTCTACATAATGTGAGAATAAGACTTGAAGCAAAGAATAATTATAATTATAATTATATTTATTGTGTTGAATATTTTTTAGTCCAGCTTAGTAAAATTGTTAAAAAAAAACAGATAAACAACTATTGAAAAGAGTAGAACATTGTATGTCCTAACTAAGCCTTAGAAGATTGTCAAAAACATATATCAAACTACAGTTTCTAAAGCCATACCATTGCCCAAGTTTTCCAAGCATCCTTGGCACACTTGACTGTTTCATTGTAGTCTTCCAAAGAACCCTGAAAATTAAGTTACATGCAACATGTATCTTGCTTTGTACTGTGTCCCTAGTGTAACTTTTAAAAGATCCTACAGTTTTTAACTGATCAAATATCTGATACTTCGAAGTCATGCAATATGTCATTTCAATTCCCTGGAAGAATTTCTACTGCAGTCAATTCCCAGCAAAAACACCGCAGTCTTGCCTTTGACTATTGTACACTTTTAATTTCCATTCATCAAATGATGTAGGTCAAGGGCAAGTAAAAAGCAAAATAATATGGTTACATAAGTCTACATTACTTTCATGTTTTATGTTATTTACATCCAGATCTAAACACAGAAACTCACTCTAGAACCACATGATTGGGATCAGGCAATTTATTTTAATCCTACACATACAAGCAACACAGAAAATGATTCTGCTAATTACGATCTTTGAATAAACTACAATAAAACTAGGGGCCCATAGAGAGCCTGTACAAGATAATTATAAATACATAAATTACAAAGATTATAAACACAACAAAAATCATTACTGCCATGGAAGTGGGTGGGCGGGAAAGCTAATGCTGGTAACTTGAAAAGCGCGAATAATAGATAGCTATTGCACTATTGGTAGAATGATACTGATGTATGCCAGATCCAAAACTAGGTTACATACTAGGTATTAAACGATACTACAGTTATTTTACTCTAAAGTACGTGGTGGAATTTTACTGGCTTGCTATAGTCTCATGACTTTGCAATAAAGTTGCTCAATCAACTAAAAAGGCTGTGACCTTTGCCTGAACCCAGCTGTGAAACTAATGAGTGGTTGTCATGTCTAGATTCATATTACTGGTATTAATATTCAACTTCAGATATGCCTTGTGGTGAATGGAAATCTTAATACTACATGCAGGTGTGGTGTACGTACAAGTATTAAGCTTCATTAAAAGCTTATTTGTACATGTACAAGTATTTTATCAAGTACAAAAATATTGAGCACAAAACAGCCTCATTGAAGACTCTATACTTACTTGGCGGACTCTTGCAATTGCCCGTCCATTTGAAGGACAAATAGACGTCACCATCTACAAAAAAAGAGGTAGGTAGGTAAACTATGTTTAAACATGTTTGCTCCATAACTATACAATATAAGAAACAAAGCTGATTTCCACAAGGGACGTGTGGCTATACTAGGAGGATTAAAACTATATACAATATTTTACTGTACATAAATCTGACCAAAATCACAGAAACATGCCAGCAAAGAACTCAAAGACAGTCCCAAGTGCTTTGACCACCCCCACCCTCCCCTGGCTAGGAGATTGGCCTGTCATGCATGCACATGGCATGTACCTCTTCAGCAGGGTCCGGCCTGTCAACAAAGTCAATTTCAAAGCTATTTAACAATGAAAACTCAAGTCTAGCTAAGTAAAGGTGTCAGTAAAAGACACCCTTTGCCCTGCTTTTGACAGCTGGACACCAGCAAACCACTGGGAGATAGGCCAGTGCCTGGGCCATGCCCCCTGCAGCCTGGCCTTGATGGAGCCCCCGCTAGGTTTGGAGTAGCCGGTTAGGCTTGGGCTCAGGTGTGGCATTGTGTGTTTAGCCACCCTGCTATAACATGTTGCAACGTATTGTGACATGTTGAGTGTTATTGGCTCAAATTTGATCATTTTCAAACTTGCACCAACAACTCCCAACACGTTGCAACAATGTTGAGCCCAGCAATGTTGCGATATGTTGCATTGACATGTTGCAATCATTTGGCTGGAACTCTGCAGACTTTTGGTGTAACAGTTAACACTTAATGACTGGTCCCGAGGGGAACAGTGAATTTTGTTTCCCAAGAATCTCAATGTTTTCCAAGACAAAGTCGAGGGGAAACAAAATTCACCGTTCCCCAAGGGACCAGTCATTAAGTGATTTGTTATATAGCAAAACAAATGGGTCAAAAACAAATTTAAAGCAAATATTTTTGAAAAGGCACTGAGATTCCAGCGACAACATCAGACCACCCACAACTGCACCCTCTGATCACGTGCAACAGCGGTCAACATTTTGCAGGTAGCAGTGAACTGTTTCCCATTTGATGTCACAGTTTTTGCAATGTTGCCCGCTCATGGCATTTGGCGGGAAACGGTTTCATTGTTATGTCATGTGACCATGAACTAGCCAATGAATGGGCATGCTGCAGTGGCAGATCCAGACCTTGAGCTGAGGGAGGGGCCTGGTTTTGTTTTACTTGCCCTGCCGGCTTTTCTTCTTTCTGTCATTTCTTCCTTTTTTACCCAAAATAACGGGGCTCCTGGACCCCCCGGGCCCCTCCCCTAGATCGACCACTGCGTTGTAGCGGGAAAAACACCAGCTATATAACAAACAGGATTTTTCTTCAACAAACAACAATTTAAGTCTCCAAGGATAACATGTTTTTCTTTCTACCATAAAAATGTAGCCTTAATTTAATCGTTCATTCAAAACTGGTAAAAAAAAAAAATTCTCACAGAATCAGGTGCGCGTTAAATAAAAGTGACAATAAAAAGCCGGGTATTTAAAGTGGTAAGTTTAAAACTGATAGTTTATCACAGACTAAACGGCTTAAGTGGCCCTTTGCCCTACTGGGGGATATAAGGCATGATGATGACGATGATGAAACGGCTTAAGTCAATTATGCTATTTAGCTCACCTCTCCTCTTGCGCTCCACGTGCCGTTGAAAACACCATCATTTTCGGCTTTCAGACCGAGATCTTTCAGCCAGGCGTACTTTTCCTCCTCGATCAATAAACTACCACCCTGTGCAGAGCAGAAAGAAGCCCTATTTAAGCCTAAATAGATGGCACGAAATGTGAAAACTTTACACGAGAGTTGATGCAGTCGTACCGCCATGTTGAATCCGAGATGAAAAGAACCCACGTGACTATTTGGAGGCGTTAACAAGGTGTGTGCCTCGTACCCAGATCGTCTTCTTCCTCGCTCGGCGGGACTGTTGAAGTGTTTGAAGCCACGTAGGATTTCGTGGGCAATCAGGCGGAAAAAGGAAGCTTCATTGCGTGTAGAACAGGTAAAAGCCGATTGTGTAGTTGTTGTAAAGTTATTTTTGAGTATAAATACTCCAAATTCGCTGCATTTATGACCGGGCTGAGGCATTAGTTCCTCAAAATGTGTTGCAAGAGAACTTTCGCTGAAGACCACTACACCACTAAATGAGCCACGTAAATTAGTTGACTGTCTCCTTACTGCAAAAACTCATTTAACTTAAGCTTATTAACAAGTCTTTAGTGTATGTGTTGTTGATGTTTAATTGTTCCACTATGACAATTTGTGTATAATAACTCTTAATGTCTTCTCTTCTACAGATATTCTACTTCATATAATGGGTGACATTGACACAAATTGCATGACCCTCACTCGCTTTGTACTGACAGAGCAGCGAAAGGTTCCCGGGGCGACTGGAGATCTTACTCAACTGTTAAATGCTATCTGCTGTGCTATCAAAGCAGTTTCCTCAGCTGTGAGGAAGGCAGGAATTGCTCAGCTGTAAGTTTGTGACTGAACAAAAATTTACGGAAATTTGACAGTACACAGTGTATATTGCATCAGTAGTTAGTCAGGCGAAGCATCATGAATGGACCTTGTACCTTTACCCTTTCTTGCAACTGATAGCCAAGTCATGTGGTGGTAATAAGAGAGTTGCCAAGGCAGGGATTGTTCACTCACAACCGAAGAAAATGAAATTTCCTTGTCAGGCAAGCTTAAATTAAGGGAGCATTTCTTTGGGATGATCTGGATCAGGGTCAATGATCCAAGATCACATCACACTCCCATAGTGGTGCTTTATAGAAACTGATGAATCCACTCCAAGGATTTATTGCTTCCTTTGATGTACCATGATCTGAGTGATTGGACCAGTCGAATCATCCCAAAGGAATGCACCTTAAAATAAACAACTGCTGAACAAAAATCATCGTCAGTTGTGATGATGTGGGCATAATTTGTCATAAAAAAAAGTTGTTTAAATCAGCAGTGGTCATTTGATACATCAAATTCTTACCAGAGTCTAACCATTGTTGACCAGGAAACACAGAACACCTATAATCATGGGATGCTATTACCCATCATTCTTTGGAATGAAAGGTTTGGGCCCAGGCTCTTAGGTGTGTGTCACATGAAAATGATCTGGATACAAGAGTTATGTAGAATTAAAAGGGGCACTGGGGTTGAGTTTGTAAATTTGTTCAAAGGATGAGATATTTGCATTTTTGTTTCTTTTAGATATGGCATCGCAGGAGACACAAATGTATCAGGAGACCAACAGCAAAAATTAGATGTCATGGCAAATGAGCTGTTTATTAACATGCTGAAATCCTCTTATACAACATGCCTGCTGGTTTCTGAAGAAGATGAAAAAGTCATCGAAGTAGAAACTGAAAGGCAAGGAAAGTACATGGTTTTCTTTGATCCATTAGACGGCTCATCAAACATTGAATGTCTTGCCGCTATTGGCTCAATATTTGGAATTTCCAAGAAGGTAAAAAGAAGGTTTAAATACACAGAGTTTGGTCGCACTTAGGGTGTTCAGGAGAATAAATCCCACTTTTTTTAGCCGTAAAGGCCTCTTTAAGGTTTGCGTATGAATAAATGATAAAAATGTGGCCATACATTTAAACTTTATGCATAGAAGAAGTAGTCAGATCAATTGCAAAGTGTTTACCATCATTAAAATTATCGTTGTGCATACTTGTCTTCTGTTTAAAATTGAATCTTTTAGAGTTCATATAAAGGCACAGGCAGATTGCTCTCCTTAAGGGACTTTATTCATATTTTCCACTGAGCATCCCCGATCCTTTAATGTGGAAGTCCCCCCTGAGGCAGTAGGTTTAATCTTAGTGCTTGATTCAAAAGTCTTGCCAAATTCCAGTACATCACTGGTTAGCAATTCCAGTATAATGGTGTCCTAGAATTTGAATCCAACTACAACTTGCTTTGAAGCTAATTACCACATTATTTTGAACTGTTGTAGACTCATGATGGTCCACCAACGATAGCTGATGCACTCCAGCCAGGCCGGAATTTTGTAGCGGCTGGGTATGCTCTTTTCGGTAGTGCGACAATGGTGGTGATCACAACTGGAAATGGAGTTAATGGATTCACTCTTGATCCGGTATGTTAACCTTACACAGTCCCAGAAAATATGCGTACCTATGCTAGGGAAGGTCACTGGAAATTCTGAAAGAGAGGAGGGTCTCAAAAGCCAATACTTTTAAAGGGAAGTTTGAAGCTGAACTGGAATGTCTTAAGGGCTGGAAGAGATGGAAAATCTAGCCAAAACCTCCTATGTGGAGGGTATGGATATACTTTACAAAAGCACATTATCAAAAGTAGTCAGACCTTCAATAGTCTTAGAACATGATAAAGTTGTCAAAGATATATTTTAAAAACAGTCGCTGATAGCAAGTATATGACTGTTTGTGTCACTGAAAAGGTGATTAAGGTCACTGATCAAAAGGGTTGGCCTAAGTAGGGCATGCATGTACAAACCATTGTGAAATTTTATCAGTCACATGCCATTAATTCCATGTGCACCATAGTTGCCAAGAGCAGTTTATTGAAAATAAATCTTTTGAGTGATAACTAGAGGCTTGCCTTTGTTATGAGATAGCTTGGAAAGGGGTTTGAATTCCCAAGTGGTAGTGGACTTCGGGTGGAAAACCGTGGAGACTCCAAAGAAGGAGGGATGCTACCAATAAATTAGCCAATCAGGATGAGATAAAAATTCCATTGGGGTGGGTCCATGGCAAAACCCACCAGCAGGGGTGCTATGGATGTTTTCTGGAAGTATGCAATTCATCTCTATTTGATTATGAATTCCTTGTCTTATTCAGTCCATAGGTGAATTTGTTTTAACCAATCCAGATATTAGAATGAAGCCACGTGGAAAGCCAATATATAGCATAAATGAAGGGAACGCATGCTTGTTTGATGATGCAGTCACTAAATATCTAGAATCTATCAAATTTCCAAAGGTGAGGAGGCTGGAACCCTTGTTATAGACTATGAGTAGCCCTCTTTCTCTTAGTCTGTCGAGCAACTTTTGTATGCTTCTTGCCCCCAGGAGTTTGAATGGCCATTTTTTTCTCGTGGTTTTCTTTTGTGTCGTACACAACGGACTAAGCGAAAGAGGGACTACTCATAGTCTAGGCTTGTTATGACACAAGGGACATGAACTCAGAAGATCTGTTGTTTTCTACCTGAAGTGCTTTGCAGACTAAGTCTAAAAAGCAAAATGACCAAAATGCACCACTGACTTTTCTAATGGATGACCAGTTTTACAGTCTATTATTTTTTACATCTTCAGGGTTGACTATTGTTAGAGTACACTACAGTAACTAATTTTTTCTTGCAGCTTTTCTCACAACTTTGTTATGTTGTTGTAAGACTAGTTGCACAAGATGGCAATGTTGCAAGCTTAGTTATAACCCCCCACCCCTATTGAATAAATTATTGTATCATAATGTTGTCTCTGAAACAATCATGCAGAAACTATTAATAGTACACATGTCCTTGATTCTAACAGAGACCCAGAAGTTCTGATTCTTCTTTGCATAATGCTATTTGATGTTGTTTAAATTTTTGTTCTCGTAGGATGGGAAGACTCCATATGCAGCTCGTTATGTTGGTTCTATGGTGTCAGACATGCACAGGACGTTAGTGTACGGAGGAATTTTTATGTACCCTGGAAACAAGAAAAGCCCTAGAGGAAAGGTTTGTTGTACAAAGTTATCTGACTAATATATATCCTGAGAAGAAATGGACTAGAAATTAAATTTACTTCAAATTTGAGACTTTCGTGTGTTTGAAAGAAAAAGGCTACCTCACAATGTGTTAGACAAACACGCTTAACTTTTGTTCTGGGAAGTACAATTGTCTAAAATGCAATTTATAGTCTAGAAATAAAATTAAATATAATACTAAACAGAATATTTTAAGTGGTCATCTAAGCACTGTTTTCACTCGTAGTATTAACTATTTATCAACATACTTTCTGTTTCCTTGTTTTTGATAGCTGCGCCTGTTGTATGAATGTGCACCAATGGCATATATTATAGAACAAGCTGGAGGAATGGCCAGTGACGGCAAACAACCAATCCTGGACGTCGTACCACAGAAACTTCATGATAGATGTCCTATCTTCATTGGTTCTGCTGAAGATGTCAAGGATTTCCTCAAGTTTAACTCAGCATAGGTGCTATAAACACAGCTAGCTAATTTTCTCGTCCTTATTAATAATTTAAAATTTTCGTTCCATAGTTAGTAGGTATAGTTGACTTGTAATTCCTATAAATGTAGATGTATTTGTGGGCATAAGTGTTTTCTAAAAATGAATGTCGCAGAAAAACAATATAGAAAAAAATCCAATACTTCGTATTTGTGAAACCGATCCCTGGTTTTTGATAACCAAGTCAGCCGTTTTAAAGCAGTTCGTTTATTTTGCTATTTATATTAGTATTAAAACGCAAACTCTCGTAAACCATTCTATTTATAAAATGAGTCTTCTTAGACAGTTAAATGCAGAATCCATTGTTCTTTGATTAACGCATGAGTCAGGTAGAACTGTTTACCCAAGCCTTGGGTAACAGATTGTTATACGTCTTATTTAAGGCCTGTGTTTGTAAATAAATGCTGATTCAGCAACATACATGCCAGTTTCCATTCTAGTTCATGTCCAAGTTCTAACAAACGCCGTCAGTTTTGGTTTACTATAACGCGAGGCTCTGTCAATGACAAATGATCATACATGCACTTAGTCTTCTTTTCTTTTTTCTGCGAGAATCTGTCGCTCTGTATTATATAACTTCAGTCCTCAGCAAGAACTTTTGTGTGAGGATATTTGGAGGGGGAATCCGTATCACGGTTGACGGAATATCTCCATACGTTCTGATTTAGCTGACGATCTTTCATGTGATTACCAAGTTCCTGCGCGCTCAATCACTTCGGGGCAACCTGAAACTCGATTCTTGCTTAACGACTACTGAAAATCACTTTTCATGAAAAAAGCCCTATTACTTTGCAATTTCGACCTCGAATATATCAGAAAGTTAGGATTAACTGTCCAGGCACCTTTAAATCGCACTTTTTTCCTGCAAGGAAAAAAGTATTCCATGTAGCTTCTGTTGAAGTGTTAACAAGCACGCGCAGTCTTTGGAAAACTAAAACTTGCATGCACAAGAAAAGCTACTAACCAACATCAATCCAAATTATTTACAGGTGTGGAAAAATTATATTAAAAAAACTCTCTCCTCCCAGCTAACACAATCGTCTCTCTCAACCCGCCCGCTTTCGTCCTTATTTTGAGGGCGGTAATGTTTCTGCACAGTGCTGAGATGCTGTAACAAATTTCACGAACGCAAAAAAGGCTACTAACATCATGTGTGTTTCTTCAACATAAACATAGTGAAGTTTTACACTGCGAAAATGAAAATAGACAAGGAGTTTTGATAACTCGATCAACAAAATCGAAATCGTTATTCCAAGTTGATTAAAGAAAGCGTCATCGTAACTTTGCTGATTATTTCTGCTTTATTCGCATATTTTCAGCTTAGCTTTTAATATGTTCTCAAACATTTATCAATCTTAAACATATTTAAAAACTATAGAGTTATTGTTTGAGTTCGATGTACGCTTTCACACGAAAGTGCGGCGGTAATACAATTTGTCATGTTTACTGACTGTACAAAACACGCATCGGCGGGCGCTCTCCTTCATCGACAACAGAGAATTTACTGGATTTTTACACGAATAAAACTGAGCAGTATCTACGGACGTAAAGTTATTGGGCCTTGACGAAACATCAAGCGTTACTTACAATTCAAGCGAAACTCAAACTAGCAATTACATATTTTGTTTTACTTTTGGGTCGCGATAGACTGACAATTTCCTCGCAAGCGCGTGGCAAGAGGAGCTAGGAAACTATGAAGTCCTGAAGCTCTGCTATATCTAAATATATCCAGCTAGTTCTTTGCTGTGTAATGGAAAAGCTGTTCATGTTCAACATATATGAAATTTAAAGTGGAGTAATGTACAGCTCATGTAAAAGAAGCATCCGTCGGAACACAACTTGGTAAGCGATACATATAAGCTTACAGCGGAACATACCTAAATTCGACACTGTCTTACTTCACTCAAACTGGAGCAGCTTACGACGAAAATACTTAAGCAAAATTCCAACAGACGTAAACGCGTTGAGTTGTGGGCCAAAAACATGAAAAATTTCGGGAATTTCGGACGCCATTTCCCCCGCGCGACATCCGCAAAAATCCTCGCAGCATGTACGCGCGTGTGCCGCAGGCGATGGCGCCATTTGTTCTAAAAATAGAATTATTGTCCCATATCATGGGGACAACCCCAATACTAGAAATGGCGCGCGCTTACGGTCTCCGTCCCCGATTATGGCTCCTGGATCAGCCCAGCTTCGAGCCACCCCAAGGATCCGTTCCAAAAGGAATTTCAGCTCAAAGCAAAACCAACATTTAATCAACCTGGCAGTGGCATACTTTCCATATGGCAGGCTTGTCGATTCATCGCAAGACCGTACGCCGAAGAGATGGTCAAAGATCTTGAAGAAATGTACGGTGACGATACTTCAGCGTTCGCAAGACACCTGACCACTCTCTTTCAAAAGAATGAAACCATAGCCAAATATCCTTTCGTCACCTCCGAGCTCTATATGCTTCTGTTCTTTGAAATAGGGCGACGATCAGTGAAGGATTCAACTAACTCATCTCCTAAGAAAAAGGAGTTCGACAAACTTCCGATCAAGTGAGCAATCCAAGGTATTCTGAAGCTCCTTGGCGACAAAAAGTGCGAATTCGGTGACGTGTTTTTAAAAAAAGGCAAATTCCACTGCTTCTCTGGCACTCCTGAGCAAAGAGAGAAGGCAGCTAAGGAAATCGAGAAGGCCTTGTCAACAGTTGAGGGAGGAGAAACCGAAAGTGAAATAAATGGCTCACTTCTCGAGCAATTCCAAGGCTGGTTAACTTTGGAGGAAAAGTGTGTTTCAGAATGACTGCTAATTGTCTTTTGAAGAGTCAGTAAAAGATTGGTTTCATACACTTTCAAAAGAACTGTATGAAAGTTGTTTGATTGTCTTTTAGCTTCTTTCAGTTGTGTATTAAGGAGCTTGGCTTACGCAGTTCGTGTGATAGCTAATCGTGTAAACCGAGTCAGACACCATTACACATTTTAAATTATATCAGAATTAAGTTAGTACATACGTATATAAATTTGGTAGTTTAAGTAGTATTCGTAGTGTCAGCACTACCCCAAAAGCATTGTAACGTTATACTTTATTGTGATGAAGTGAAGGATTCCTTCAGACCATAGCACCGCCGATAACACAGTCTAAACGCTTCGCAATAAGATGTGCCTCTCACATCAAATTAAAGGCTGAATAAAAGATGACCTTATCGATGTATTCCTGTTTGGTGACGGCTATTTTGAATTTTGAATACGCAAACATCTGGCGCGTGGTCTGAGATCGACTGTTGTTCGAAAACTTCCTGTTCAGAGAATTTTCGAGTTTTCAGTGTTGGTCGTCCCAGAAATGGTGTTTTATTTCAAGGAGAGAGAGACTTACTCGTAAACATCAGTGGTGAGTAAAAATTGTGCTGATTCGCTCTGGCCTTAGACAAGCCGAAGACCAGGCGAAAATAGAAGTGGACAGCTAGCTAGATCAAGCCCGACTAACTCGTTAGGTGGGAGGGTGGGTCGCCAACCTCTTCGCTTTCGCGGCCTCGAGTATGGGGCGGAAGATGTGTAAATTCTATTGTCATTTGCATAACCCCCGGGGTATTAATTACCAATGTAAATCAGTTTGCATAGGAACCAGTGAAAAGCCTCGAAAAGGTAATAAATTTTTTTGCAGAAAATACTAACTCTTGCCAACCGAGCGCAAGGGACGTATTGGGGCCCAGGTCGTGGCGATTCGACCGAGGGCCAATATTCCCCAGTACAGCTGGAGCAAGCTGAATTAATAAGCAGTTGATATAGGCCACTCGGGCCACGCTTGTTTATTTTTCTCAATATTTTTATGAATGTGCACCAGTGAACAAGCTGGCTGTGTCAGCGATAAGTGATCATACATGTACTTGTATTTCTTGTATTTCTTTTTCTGTTTTGTTTTGTTCACTTTCGGTTGATTAGATGTACACGCATCTTCCCCCTCCCTTTCTCCACCTTAATCTCGTAAAAAAAGTCAAGGGTTAATTGAATATTTCTCTAGGTATACTATAGAAACAAGAAGAGAAATTTGACAAAAACAAGGTAGAGTAAAGGGCGAAAAAGCACCCTCTCTTGCTTGGTCCTACTAAAACTCAGATAAAATCAACATGACCCATTGAAAGAGACTGGTATTCATAAAAAAAAAAACCCAGAAATCCCGACAGGTATTTCTGTCATTTCTCGAGAAAACGGAGTAACACCCAAGTGTTTCGATAGAAACTGGTTGAACTTCGCCTTGGTAAGTATCTCTTTCGCTCTCACTCCCTCCGTCAAACTGCCTAAAACAGCCAAAAGGCCTTTCCAATTATACTTCCTTCAATCCTTGGTATTTTGGTTTGCACTGATGGTTTCGCCGCTCGAAGATGCCCTCTAAGCTCCTCTAGCTAACAAAGCGAGAGGCCGATGATTAAGCGAAGGCTGACAAGTCAATCCCTTCGTAATACTGTCTGCATGGCCCTCGTTTGCATAAAAACTGAAATTAGCAAAAGGTAATAGAGAACTGATGCGAAATCGTATGAATATGTATTTAGTCTGGTACATGACTGACATAACTATCCGTCTGTTGAGCTTCCTTTCGACATGATTCCACGAAACAGAAATGGAAGGCTTGTTAGTTTATTTGCAACTTTGCCTGCTAAGTGTCTGTTTTTTCGGTTTCATTTTGGTCATAAAGAAAGTGCGTTAGCTCAATCTATCGTTTGGTGGTATTTTCTTTTTTACAAATTTATTGTTTGTATTTTCAATGATTTTGATCCTACAGGGAGTGTATAGGTACATTTATTTGAGATTCTCCAATTAGATGATTTTCATTTTAGTTTGCTTAGTTTAGTTCTCAGGTCATTTTGCTTTTGATAATTAAAATCAAAACTATTCGTGGTCGAAAGGTTGCAGTAACCGCTTAACTGGTTTACTGCTGTAAATGTTAAATATAATGAATGCTTCCTGCCGACGCTGCCCTGAAGTGAGTCACACAAAAATAAACAAGGATAATCTGCTGGCCCGTTTATTCGTCTAGATCAACGAGGGAAACGCTCGACACTGTCCTGTTTACAATACGAAAATCTATGTTACCGTAAACTTAATTCACGAGTGTTTGTGATGTTCGATCCCTTTGTTTCTCCGTAAGTTCCTTTTCAAAATGACAGTCCTGTTAGTGTTCCTTCGACCATACATAAGCGAAATAGCAACGTAATCAACGGAAACGTGCAGCGCCGAGACTCGGTCAGATCACGTGTCCTAAACGCTGGAAGGGACGGACTGTTCCAATTACACAGGACAACCAACAAATGAAACCAGCATTTACACCTAATACAGTATTTTAAACCCGGCGTCCATGATCGAAATTGTAGTTTACCCTGTGATTTATGTTCGATTGCCGTTAGAATGGAAATTGCCATTAGAATGGAAATTGGCGCTAGACGAGGAGAAGCTGTAGATTACGGAACCCTAGGAACTGTATTTGAAGCTCTCGGTGACTATGACAAGGCCAACGAATACACTGAAAAAGCACTTGCGATCAGAATAGAAATTGGCGACAAGCAAGGGGAAGCGGAAGATTGTGCAAATCTAGGAATTGTGTTTAGATCACTTGGTAAGTATGCCAAAGCTACAGAATATATCGAGAGAGCACTTGCCATCAACAAGGAAATAGGAATGAAGAAGGCTGTTGTTATGGAAACCTAGGAGCTGAGTTTTTCTCTCTAGGTAAATATGCCAAGGGTAAAGAAAACCTTGAGAAAGCACTTGTTATCGTGAACGAAACAGGTAACAGAGGGGGACAATCCCGATGTTAGGGATTCCTAGGAAATCTTTTTTGCTCTCTTGGAGAGTATGCAAAGGCTGCAGAATTTCTTGACAAAGCGCTTGCAATGATAAAAGTAATTGGCGACAGAGTGGGGCAAGCCGAAGCTTATAATGTTCTAGGAAATTTATTTTTCTTTCTTGCTGAATATGACAAAGCTGATGAATGTGTAAAGAAAGAACTTTAGTTCAGGATAGAAGATGGTGAAAAACGAGGGTGGGCGTCATCTTGGGAAATGCTAGGAGCTGTGTATTACAATCGGGGCGACTGGGCCAAGGCTGTAGAATGTTTGGAGAAAGCACTTACGATATGAATAGAGACTGGTGACACAATAGAACAAGCGAAAGACTGCGTTTATATCTGAAATGTTTTTCAATCGACTGATGAACATGTCAAAGCTGAAGAATATTTTGAGACAGCTCTTGAAATTAGCATAGAAAATTGTGACAGACAAGGTGAAGCCACATGTTATGAGAAACTAGGATTTTGCTCTGGAATCACTGGAAGAACATTCCAAGACTATGAAAGAATATCTGATTTTGAGAAAACACTTGCGATCAGAATTGAAGTTGGTGACAGAGAACGAGAAGCCAGATGCACTGAAATCTAGAGACGGCATTTTTTCGTCTGTGTCAACTTGTTGAGGGTAAAGAATGCCTTGAAAGAGCAATTTCGATACTCCAAGAAATTGGAGACAGAAAAGAGGAAGCATTACGGAAACCTGTGTTGAAGTCCACCTTGGTGAATATGTCAAGGCTCAAGAATATCTTGAGAAAGTGCTTTTGATCAGAAGAGAAATTGGCGATAGAGAAGACGAGACAAACGATTACGGGAGGCTAGGAAGTCTGTTTCGATCTCTTGATGGACATGCCAAGGCTAAAGAATGTCACAAAAAGGCGCTTTTGATTAGGCAACAAGTTGGCGACAGGCAAGGAGAAATGGCAGATTTCTTAAACCTATACGAGCTGTGTTTATCTCGCTTGGTGAATGTGTCAAGGCAAAAGAGCATCTTGAAAAAGTACTTGCGATCACAATAGAAATTGGAAGGAAGGGTAGGCGTCATGCTACGGAAGTTTCGGAGTTCTTTGTCGACATCAAGAGGAATATGTCAAGACTAAAGAATATTACGAGGAGGCACTTGTGATCAATATAGAAAATGGTGACAGACAAGGAGTATTCATATGTTAGGGAAACTTAGGAGCTGTTTTGATATCCGTTAATGAATTCGCCAAAACTTAGGAGGACCTCGAGAAGGCAGTTTCCATGTGCAAAGATATTGGAGATCGCGAAGGAGAGTTTATGTGCCATTGTTATCTTGCGCTCGTGAAGTTATGGGGAAAAAGATCGATGAAGCCTTTTAGATACTGCTCGGGTGCATTAAAGGATTCGAGGATTCGCGGGATCATCTTGGAGACTATGATGAATTTAAGATATCATTTTTCGACGTGTATTGTTCTTCGTACTTGCTGCTCAGTGGTTTGCTGTCTGCTAAGGAGTATCCTGGTCTAGCTCTTAGTGTGGTTGAGCTGGGAAGGGCCAAAGCCTTAGCTGACCTATTGTCCACGAAGTATAGTGTGGAAAGCCAATATCCGTTAGTCTGGTTTCATGGTATGGTATTGAAAGAACTATGGAAAACGAAAGGAACTGTACTATCGCTTACATTTCTGACTTTTTTCAAGATTTATATCTTTGGATTCTCAAGGCAAGAGGAATCATTCAGTCTCTAAGAATAAAAGCAATCAGAGACATTGTAGATGGCGGAATTAGACATGGACTTAGATGACTTTTTTACATCGAGTTTCAGGAGCTTTTGCTTTTCATCCGAGGAACAGTGCGAAGATTGATCTTTAAAGGTTATTCAATCGAAACCTTTGAAGAAGATAACGTTGCCACTCGTCGACTTTTGGTGGAGGATGAAGAAAACCTAATATCCAAACCAAGCCTTCTTTTGTGTTTCGAGATGATCATCGCCCCTGTGGTTCACTTACTCCACGAACCAGATATCTTCTTTGTTCCTGATCGCTCTTTGTACAAAGTTCCATTTGCAGCGTTACACGACGAAAGTGGGACGTTTTTATCAGAAACTTTCAGGATCCACATTATGCCTTCTTTGGCGGCTCTGAAGCTCATTCAAGACAGTCCTGCAGACTATCACAGTCAGAGTGGTGCACTGCGGTGGTTGATCCTGAGGTTGGTTGGGTACATTACAAGGGATACCTTGGGAAGTTATCACCACGGCTTTGCGCGAAAAAAGAAGCAGAAACGATCGGGCAACTGGTTGATGCTCAGCCTTTGTTAGGACAGGAAGCAGCTAAGAAGGCGGTGCTTTAAAGTATACATTCAGTGAGTCTGATGCATTTTGCTGCTCATGGTGATGCGGAAAGGGAAGAAATTACTCTTGCCCCTCAACACACAACTAATGACACTCCAGAACAAGATGATTCCCCAACCTATGTCTGACATTGCTCAAGTCCAGCTGGGAGCTAAACTGGTAGTCCTGAGCTGTTGTCACAGCGGAACTGGACAGATTCGATCCGATGGAGCTGTTGGGATTGCCCGAGCGTTAATTCTTAGGATCCGGTGCTCGCTCGGTGTTGGTGGCACTGTGGGCCCTACGAGAGAGTGTAACAGAACAGTTCATCGGAGTCGTTTTTACGAACACCTTGTACGTGATGTAAGCGCCAGTGAATCTGTTCACAAAGCAAAGTGGATGCGGCGTAACGGCTATTCTCACGTGGCATACCGGGCACCATTTTTACTGATGGGAGATAACGTGACGTTTGAGTTTGCAGGAAAAACGATGAACATGGTACTGATGGTAAGTCGAATTAATATAACAAGCATTTCATTTCATGAAAATTCTGTGTATTAGATCAACCAAATTAAATAGTCCTTGAGCATATTGATATCAGACAAGCAAATTTCGCCACCAAGCTTCGCTTTGAAAATGCAAATTGTAAATTTATCGTGGACAAATTTCCAAAGCAGCAAAGATGAGAAGAATACCCTCGTAAAAATAGCATGAAGGTACCTGAGGGAAAAAATTTCTCTCAATCGAAGCTTGGTGGTGGATTTTGAGCGTGTGGCGTAATCATGCATAAGAACTATTGAAACTAGCTTCCCTTGTTACAATTGGGAAGGTCAATCAATTTGGACGTCAAATTGGGCGTCTAGTTGGAACCCATACAAGCTATAAAGATTTTTTGTTGTAGTTAATGTATGGAATAGATGGCGAATTAATCGCCATTAAAGTTGGCGTACCACCGGCATTGAGTGTTGTTCATCTGTGGTTCAGTCTTGACCAGTCTTGACTGTCTATAGCGTTGGCGAATTCAGTTGTAAACTACTCGTTTTCTAACTGACAGAGCAGTTGTTGATATACTTTATCTCCTTCTATTGTGTTTTAAGAAGGAAAAGCAGATCAGTAATTACTCTAGTTGGATGTGAAGCACGTCTGAACTGAGGAGGATGTGCTGACCATCTGTTCAGTCGTACTGCAAAACTTGTACAAACCTCGGCGAATCATTTTAATTCAGTGCTATTGTCTGAAAAGGGTCTACACACAAACAAGTATCAGACATTGTTATTAAACAAGTTTAATGTGTAATATGCATGTAATTTTAAAACGCCGTAAACTTTCGAAAGTAACGGCCCTCGTTACCGTCCGAAATTTTTTAGCATCCGAAATTCAAAGCGTCAGAAATATTTACAGTACAGTATAAAACCTCGAAGAAGCAGTAAAACTATCATTTTCACATATGTTTCAGTCTAAAACGTGTTTCGTAGGCGTAAATTTACGTTAGCTATACATGTTTCGGCGCAGTGTCCGAAATTTTTGTCCGAAGTGTGATAAATAGTGTCCGAAAATTGAACGTCCAAAATAAAACTTCCCTGCAGGCCGAACAGGGGAAACATCCATTCCTATTTACACACTGTTGGCTTCATCCGGTCAGGGGGAGCTTCTTCTGGTTCCATTAGTGCCCCGTTACTTTGGGGAATATATGAGTCTCCGGCCTCTATGGTCAGATCTGGATTACTTATGCTCAGGTGGCCCCCTCCTGCGAAACAAGTTACTCGTGCAATAACCTTCGTACCTTCAGCTACTAAACGGGTTTTATTCTTTTTACACCAATTAAACGCATTTTCCATTTGCCACCAGCCATCTTTTGTCGCCGAGTCAGATGGCCTATTTTAATGGTTCACACTTTTGCATACATTGTCTTGAGGTGTGCACTCGACGGCCTGCAAAAATGGTAATGTTGGGAACTTAAATTCAAATGCCAATGCTAATCTCAGATTAATTTCTCAGTTCGAATTATTTTATAGTGTAGAAGGAAATGAATTGAAACAAGCATTTTTTTGATACATTTTTTTCCTTTTGTTCTCTAGTTCAAAGATAATTGACCAGCTACACAAATATGACTTTTAAACGCATAAAGCAATGCGCCATATTTTTCTCGAAAAGCAACTATAGTAAGTAATTTCATCGCTTTTTTTAAATTTTAAACGTGCTTAAAACGATGTAGCTTGAAATTCAAATGGACTGGCGGACTCACTGAATAGGAAGTGTCTCGTTAACAATTTCGTTTATATTTTACTTAAGCAGTGGTCATCAAAGATGAATTGCAAAAAGAAAGATTCCCCGAAACAAACATTCAGCATTTGGTTAACGCGTCTCTTTCCATCTAACGTAAACTGGGGGAGTTAGCAATTTAAACCACAGGTTCACCTGCATTGAACCATCCAGCAAATATTGTAAATTAAACCTGGCTTCGAATCGACCAGAGTAGCCTCTGGTCTAATCTAGTCTACTTTTTTTTTTCTTAAATTAAATAAAGTGTTGGAGTGTTGTTAGGTCATCTGATCGTGATGTTTTCAATGATGAGAAAGAATTTCTTTCTTCTGGTAAACTATTTGCGATAAAAGAGAAATTTGAGACGCAGTCAGCATTACTTTATATGTAGAATAATGGAAAAAAAAATGAATGGAAAATAAACGCGACGTTGTACTGCCGAGTTAATTATCATTCCGTCACAGCAGAAATTTGACTTTGGATCTAGATAATTTTTTCTACTGCTAACTGGCTGGAAATAAATTAAAAGGCGCCATTATAATGAACTTGCTAGCACCATTAATCTGGTCGCAGTTGAAATTTAGCCCGTAACGCTTTGTTTGACGTTTTTTTTAGTATTAAATAGAACCAAAACGTTTTCCATGGTTTATTTCGGTTCTCTAGAGAATAGAAGATACCTTACACAGTATGTCCGCAGAGATGTTGAAACTCTCTTCCGAACGTTTGGAAGAATCGTAACAGCTGAAGCAACACGAGTAGAAGGAGAGAGCAGTGTCCGAAAGAATAGTTTATGAAAGGACTTAATATCATGTCAAGTTACTAAATAAAAAAGGTTAGGCAGACATTATGTTGCGTTGTAACTCAAAAGCAAGAAATGTATTAAAAAGACTACAGCTCTCGACTAATTCTTTTTAGTATTTTTTTTTTTCAATTTAATTGAAAGTTAAAAAGTGTTTTAAACTTTCGAAATAATTATTCAGTATTTATATTTGGAGCTATCCGTTTGTCTAGCGTACTCAAACCACCGATCAGTCAAACGTAAACGATACTATATTTTCACTGTCATGTTTGCGTTACATTAAAGCATAGTTTAAAGGTGTGATTGCAAGGGGAAACACGATGCTTTGTTCATAGGGACCAATATGAGTTTAACAAGTTTCCTCAGGTGGAAGGTGTGATGAAAGAGAGTTATTGTTGAGCAATAACCACCAGTCTTTTTTGTTCGTGTTTGTACATCTTTTGTTTCTTTTTGTTGAAAAACGTGGTATAGATGTTATATAGCATCTAGTTGCAGCAATTTGTTCCAATGTGCTTCTTCGACACTAGAGCGAACATGGCCTTCAAACAGATTTTCGTCCTTATTATTTTCGCTTTTGCTGTTGATGCGCTGAAATGGAAAAATTGTGGTATGTAAGCATTTTTCTTTGTTAATATCTTTAGGAAGCACAAATTTATAAATTTATAAACTTTCACAAAATTGAAAGCAAGACGTCCTAATCAGAGCTCTAAATTTAGTGACGTGGACGACGAAGCACCGCCGATTTTCATTTTTCTAAGGTGTTAAGACACCAGAAATAAATTTCTATGCTACTTTTCATCGTTTTTAAATCAGTTTTTGCATTACATTTTTCGTCACTGTTTAACACAAAACCAAATCCAGTTGAATGTGTTTGAAAATTCAATCCAGTTCCACTAAATTTGTGCCAAATGATCGCTTACTCATTCCTACTGTCGGATTCAGACAGTCTTCTGTGAATGCGAGATCGACAAACCCTAGAACATACCTAATCGACAAATGCATGATATAGGAACCTATTAGGCTGTGAAAAGGATGGAATTGTCTTAATTTTAGTTTCGAAACGACTGCAGTAAATGAAAAGCTCTGCAATTCTTTTACATGCCTTGTAGATGATGTGAGCTAAATTAACAAGACGGAGCGCTGTCTCTTTATTTGTACTATTAGTTGTGCAAGAAAGCCAGATATTATAATTTTTTGAACCCAAGAGTATTAGTGGTTCGTGTAAAGTGTGATCTTCCCGGTGAGGGTAGACATTAACGGTTCAACTGAGAAGTATAAGTCTGAATACAAAAAGGAACTGGGCTACTGCCCGTGTACTTTCTGTTTGTTACTAGCTAAAACTAAACAAATGTGGATGGGCACAGACCAAGTGTAAGGTCGTGGAAGATATGCATTATGTCAAAAGAAATCTTTTACGTGAATATTTACCAGTCTCATGCTTTAGAAAAGTAAGACACAAAACCACAAGAAAACTACGCGGGATCATTCAGGAAAGTGCCCGATCAGTAGAATACAAGGACTCGCAATAGAGCAATCTGATTGGCTGCTGTAAGTTATTGGCCCTCTGAACTAGCTTCGTTATATAATAAGGCCGGATGTTGGCCAAGGTCTTTGTTTGCTTGTTCATATAAGGACCTTCCATAATCGCGCAAATAAGAGCAATGCCCGAATAGCCTGCCATCCTGAGCGTACAAGCTTGGTCAATAAAGTATTTATCATGTAACAAACATTTCCTTGTGGGGCACAGCGAGCAATCCTTAGCGGGTAAGGTAAGCCCATCTTGCCCCCTTGGGCAGCCAAACACATCCAGTATTCGGTTCACTTTGCCCACTCGCGGAGTTAGCCATATAATCCACACAATAGGTCATAACTGCGGAAGTCTATGAAGCACTTCTGCTCATAATAATGTTAAAGAAAACGGAAAGTAGCCTTTCTTTAGCATAAAAACCAGGTGAACCATTGCTGTGACAACACATTACAAAACAATTTATTTAGACTAAGATTTACGAAGCTTTTCAGCATAATGTACGAAAGATATTTAAACGAAGAACACTTTGAATAGATTTGTAATTTTCGTAATTTCCTGTGCTAGCGCTCCAAAAATTTATTGCCTAAATGTGTTCCGAACTAGGATTTCGTTACTTTGTTTATTCTAATATCGTTTTAAAACCGTTTTGTCCTCTCCTTTATAGATAGGAGTTCTCCTGTAGAGATCAATGACATACAACTCAAGCCAAACCCTGTGGTTGTCAAGGCAGGTGCAGAAGTCACGTTCAGTGGAAGGTTTACAGTAGCTGGTGCGGCAGGCACGCGGTACGAACTGGACGTGACCTTGTGGAGATCAGGATGGTGGGGGACATGGATAAGAGTGCCTTGTTTTGGACAGTGGTAAGTTGTATACCTCAGTTCAAACTTTATTTTACATTGCATGAATTAGATTCCTCGTTAAAGAGGGTCTCAATGGAGGGTCCCTTTGACGGTTGACGGATAAAAATTAGCCGTTTTGACGGTTGACGATTACATTTTAGGTCATTTGACGGTTGACGGTTAATTTTTCGGAATGGCGTTTATAACACGAAATTAAAGCGCAAATTTGGCTGAAATTTTTCATATAAGGATACAATTTTGTCCATATTTCAAATTAGTGTCTAATTAAAGTAATCACATTACCTTTGTTACCGCTGGACGTATTAATCGTTTGCTCCCGAGTTTAAGAGTTTTTGAAAGGACTTGCACATTAATTTGTTTTGTGATATAGTAAAACGGTTATTTATAAACAGCATAATTTGACCCCATTTAAGTCAATCGTTTAGTTCTTAATTAAGGATACTGAGACATTTGACGGTTGATACTGGCTTGCTCATGTGACGGTTGACGGTAAAAATATTGCGCTTTTGACGGTTGACGGTTATTTTTTTGGCCATTTGACAGTTAACCCCATCTGAACCCTCGTTAAACGGTCGGATACTAGAAGATAGCAGTTGATGGCAAATACTGATGTTAGCACGCAATTTAGTTTCTATTTGCGCGGGTGAACGAACGAATAAGGGAAACAAGGAAACATAAAATATAAAGACGGCTAAGGTAAAACAACTTATTTACAAATATCAAAATTGGCTAAAATAGAGTAGGACTAAGTAGAGCTAAGTTGAGTTATGAAATTACAGATTTTAAATTGTTTCAAATTTGCGATAGTCAAAAAGTCATTCGTGACCCTCTAAATCATGAGTGGCACATAAAATATAGTTTTAAAAAATATGTATAAGATTTTGTAGGTCCTTAAAGGATGCCTATGCAGCTAGTGTGGGATCTTCCGTAATGCCCTCTAGTGCTCGTTTGCCTTATTATGAAGAACAAAATACTAATCAAATTCCCAGATCCCTTGCGGATAAAGCCCACAAGAGATCTGGGAATGAACACTTCATTCCCGACTGTAATGAAGAATGGCATACACTCTAGGCTATATCACACACTGAAGGGAACACCGGATGCCTTCAATTTTAACTACGATACCCCTTGGTGGATGTGCAGTTCTACCTCGCTATTTCCAAGGCACTAATAAATGACTGAGAAAGGGTATCCAACGGAAAATAAAGTTTAACTCGAGACAGCGGGCAGTACGAGAAAACGAGGTTCAACTGTGTTTGCGATAGAGATGTCCATAATTGTTTTTACAATAACTGTCCAATTTCTCTCGCGCTGATTGGCTCATTTTTATCATCAGTAAGAGTACAGGCGGATAAAATTTTAATTTATGCAAGCTTTCAAGTTCAACTTTCAGCTGTCCAACTGTCAATTTTTTAACCAATGAAATTTCATTGACTTTTTAAAGTAGCCAATCAAAAAGCGAGAAAATCTATTGACAATGTTCGCGTCATTTTGAATAAAATTCACTTATCTTTGTTTACGGCAAGTTTACGGCGTCTTTTTCCCTCATTTATGACCGGCATTTGATCATTTTGAGGTCTTGTTACTGTAAAAAACAAATTGACGTCAGTTTTTTATGCGTCTATCCTCTTGTTGATGATGAATTTCGTCAAAACATTGTCAAAGTTTACTGCGGAACCACTCGCCTGCGGCTCGTGGTTCCAAAGCCACTTTGACAATGTTATGACGCAATTTATCATCAATGAGAGGAAAGACACATAAAAAAAACTAACGTCAATTTGTTAATCAGTGGAAATATTTTTTCATTTTCTTTTCACTGAAGCAATCGGGACATTGGATGTGATGAGATGGTGAAGTTGCTTGAAGGAGCACAATGTCCTCTGAAAAATGGAGAGTACGTAGTCAAACATCAAACTCACAAACTGCCTAACGTCAGCATTCCATCATTCATCAAGAATGTAAGTAAGAATTTAAGTATTAAGGTGGCAAAAATAGATCTCCGTTTGTGTTTTAGAATTTTCTTAAACCCCCCCCCCCCCCCACTCCAAAAAAAAAAACAAAAAGAAAATCGTTTACTAATAGAAGTTTACTGACGTATACATGATACATGTCTATATTTTTTTTAACTGGACTCACGACCTTTTGGAGATCAGCAGGTCTTGTTTTATTTAATTACATCAATATTATCAATCGTGGTACAACCGTACGAAAGTATTTATAAAATGAAGTTTTTTATTTGTTATACAAATTTAGCGGACTTCATAAACAGAATACCATGCCCATTTAGTAGATAACTGGCCCTCAAGCCGGTTGTTCATTTTTTTGCTGCTACACCGTGCTGACGAGACCCAACCAGGTCGAAACAGCTGTCCAAGGTTGCAATTCTTGTCTTTCATATCGGATTCTATCATGTCCTTGTCGAGTTTTGAGGTGTAATCAGCCTTGCTTCATTGTTTTATTCGTAAACAGGACTCGCAGAAACACCTGAACAATGACGTCATGGTGACACCGTAACGCCGGTTCTTGTTGCTTCTTTCCACTTGTATATGTATTTCTAAATCGTTACTGATTGAAAGAGGGAAAGAAAAAAACCGGGGAGCACCTACTTTTGTGAGGGTAGATGGTGAGAATCTCGTCGTTCCCGTTTCCAAACCTTCTCCAAACTTCAAGGGTAAAGCCTTGGGAATGAGCTTGCCCAAATGTGCTTAACATTCTTTTGGTGGATTTGAGGAGGGGGTGAGGGCGGGGTGGCGGCACCTACAAAAATGGCTTTTACTGGAGATAATTAAGACAATCCTCAAACGACGACATTAAAAATATCTTCTCAAACTCGTTAATAATTCATCAAGTTAAGATAAAAGAAATTATAATCTTAATGGCGTTTAGATATCTGATCTTAAAAAGCATAGATTTTTTTCGATTTTTATTTCTCCTCGTTCTCCAAAGAGTTAGCATGTTTAGCTTGGATTGACAAGATATCAATCGTCAGAGAAGTGTTTTATTTAGCTCTTATTAACCGAGCAGGAGGTCTGTATGTGAGAATCTTGACCTCTTCCGTGTGTACAGACCTCACTGCGTTCGGTCTGTACTCCCGACCTCGGTCAAGATTCTCACATACAGATCGACTAAGCTCGGTTAATAAGATCTTTGTTATACGGCAAACAAGAAAAAATTAATTCGTTTAATGTAACTGGTTTGTACTAGCTGACATTTTGCTTGCGAACGGCGATGAGCTGAACTTCATTCTGCCAAAGTTTGCTCGTCCTCTTTACTTTTTTTCCTCATCAGGCTTGGCACTTCCATAAAATGAATATTTTCTGGAACTAATATAGTTCCAGAAAATAGTCAATTTTTTTGTATTTAGTTTGCAACTCTTTCACGGCAAAACGTAATCGGTCGAGATGCCGGTCTAGATGGGAAAATCTAGACCACGGTCAATATCGATTTCAGCCTATCAAATTCGTGAATTCGGTAGTTCCCAGTCCTTGTGAGACACAGCCATATAATGAATTACAATATTTCCAAACACCTGAAAGTTTGTCAAAGATACTCCTCTGCGCGTTTTCAACTCTCTTCTCCAGGAAATGCGGTAAACTACAGTCGTCCAAGTCAAGTTTGATACATTACATAACATTCGACGTACCACATTCGGATCCACCGTGAATTACGTCTTTTTTAGCATCTTTGACCAACTTTCACTCTAGTATGTCCTGAAGACGTGGGACAAAAATCCTACGTGACAAGACCCTCGTTTATTTGAGATATTTACGGTTTATTCCTCTATATTTCAGGGTAAATATAAGATTAAAGCGGATCTAAGAGATAAAGGAAACAACAGACGTGTTTCATGCCTGGAAGCGGAAGTGGAGTTACGAAGCTGAAAAATATTCTTGTAAAGAGAGAAACACAATAAAAAGCATGAAAAGCTTCTGTTTGTGTTTTAGTCGGAGACTGATCAGCTAGTTGATTTCATCAGTTTCAGGCCTCGTCCCGGTGAACTAGGCCTGTCGCAATTAATATTGTGCTCGACAACTTTTGAGCAAGAGTTGGCGTTTGCAGCAACTTTCTGTGGTTCTAGCAACCTCGAGCAATTTAACGCAAGTTTCGCCTTTCTGAACAACTTTTGAACAAAATAAAGGTAATTAGAACACATATCAGGCACGAAAAAGCCAATTTATGCGAATTCCTTCGATGTTTATCGTCCTTTTGAAGTTTGAAGTTTTAACTTCCCGCGTATTGTTCGGCAAGACGTAAAATGAACCATGCGTTTGGGTCCGTTTGTCACGGAGTATCCTTAAATTTTGTCCATATTTGTGAACAGCACTTTTAAAGCTAAGATACAAGCTTTTTTTTTTTTTTTACCAATGTTAGCAACTATCGTGAAGAACGAAAAAGAAATTAAGCCATTAATGAATGTTTATATGAAATATCATACATTTAGGTAACAGCTTTTTGGACTTTTTGCAGTTTTTAGCAACTTTTTGGGCATTCCGGTGAGCAACGTTCCAGAATTTTACGCGAGCACAATCGGGGCAGGCTTAGTTCAAACTGCACCGGAGAAATTTGAAGACGGGGGTTTCATTCTGAAATCGCATCAAATGTTTTCCGTCCACACTACGCCGGAGAATTTGAAAACGCAACAATCACCGTTCATTTTGCATTTGTGTTTGAGGAAAACTCGGACAGTGAAATCACATGATTACCGTGAGGCCATCTTTTTCGAAAAGCTCCGTTTTCAAGATGTTTTCCGTCCATACGAAAACGAAAAGCCAGCGTTTTTAAATTCCTCCCACTTGAAGAGCGTTTTCGAAAAGCTCCGTTTTCGTGACGGATTAGAATGAACGAGAGGCCTAACCGTAGAAATAAAGCTGCGTTGACAAATTTCTTCGCTGTAGTGTGGACAAGGCCTCAATGCCAGTGCGCACGTGGCGTGCATAATCTGTGCTAGACCAAAAGTATTCCAACCACACTTCGCTGGAGAAATTTAAGAACGCAACAATCACCGGCCATTTTGATTTTGCATTTGTGTTTGAGTAAAACTCGAGCAGGGGAATATTATGATAATCGTAACGTCATCGTTTTCGAAAAGTTTCGTTTTCAAACTGTTTTTGAAATTATTAACGGATTGGCATGAAGGAGAAACAAATAAACATTCCAA
The DNA here is from genome assembly GCF_042242905.1 of Orbicella faveolata. NCBI lineage: Eukaryota > Metazoa > Cnidaria > Anthozoa > Scleractinia > Merulinidae > Orbicella > Orbicella faveolata. The sequence goes on from NW_028301554.1 coordinate 14,706,905, forward strand.
GAACAATTTTTTTAGCTACTAGAAAATTTAGATTTGTTCGTTTTTCCTAGAAGAATTAACTCAACTTCTACTTCCAAGCAAATTTATTTGTTAGAAATGGGTGTCAGTAAAACGCGGACTCGGGTCGGAGTCGGGGTCGGGGTCTGGGTCTCTTTTTTATTATTCTTTTCTTTTTTTTCTTTAACTTTCTTTTATTTTTGTCGTTTTTCTTTTTTTTTAACCCAAATTCCGATTTCTCGCGATTTACATCAGCAGTGCATCATTGCAATATTTTCGCATGTAAAGAAAATAAGATGCGGCGGAGCTCACTTTTTCACATCATCTCAAACAATCCGCGTCACATTTCAGCCAAGACAGTCGAATATAGAAGCTGCACAAATTTATTTTCTAGCTCAGCGCGCTGATTTCTGCAAAAAGGTCCATGAGTTAGTTGAGTTAGTGGAGAATTAAGAGATCTACCATTAGGTCAAATAAGGATTTGCCTCTAAAAGCCTCTAAAAGTAATTCGTCCCGAAAGCTTAGTATATACACTCGATGCAGCTCTATCCTGGCAGTTCCGTGAATTGACTACGGCATACTCTCGCAAGAAACGAAGCGAGGGAAAACAAATTTGTTTGCCTTGAACTAACAAATTCGTGAACTAGAATAAGAAAAACTTGCCATAAACACCCCCGCCGCCTTCCATGAGACCCTGAGAACGAGGTTGCCATAGATTGTTTAGACTGTCGCGCAAGGGAAAAAATAAATCAAAAACCATTCGATGGATGAAGTCAAGAAAATGCGATCTTATAACAGATAAATAAAGGAAAAAACTTCTACAAGTTTTAGGTCTGTGCGTTATCCCAAAATTTAGATATTTGTCTATAGGTTTCACCCAAATTTAAAGCTCAGTGTGGAGCCGCCATGTTGGCGAAGCTCTGTAGTACACCAATATGGCGGCCGGAAAATAGTGTAACCATCTGAAACTTATTTTGGTTATCTAGGCCACTGACCATATTTACTGCAAAAACGTACATTAACATAAAAACTTTTCCTAATACGTTTACTTCACAAAGAGCTAAAAATCACGAATAAAGTAGATATATATCGACAAACGCGATCGTAGCTCTATGTCACGCACCGCCATAAACCTGAAGTTCAAAATGCACTGGTTTCGAAACGAAGGACGTTATTGAGCTGAAACCTTGTCAACAATATACGTTTTGCACCTCTTATGCCTGATGAGGATAGAGACTCTGGTGACTGTTTAGTTTTGAATCTCAGAACTTTTTGACGTCTCGTCAAAACCATCTACACTAAGCTTTCGATACTTATTTTTATAGGCTTAAATAGTGGATCCCTTAATTCTCGACTTACTCATGGACTTCCATTGAAGAAATCGGCGCTGAGCTGGGAAAGAAATGTGTGCATCTTCTTATTTGGTTGTCTTGACCGTCTTAACTGAAATGTGAGGCGGGTTGTTTGCGGTGATGTCCCTAACAAATGAACTCCACTGGATTTCATTTTCTTTATATGCAAAGATATAGCAATGATGCACTACTGATACAAATCGCGAGAAATCGGAGTTTACGTTAAAACAAAAAAGAAAAGAACAAAAAGGACATTAAAAAAAAAAAAAATTAAAGAAAGAAGGAAAAAAATTGTAAAAAAAGAGACCCGGCTCCGACCCCGAGTCCGCGTTTTACTAACACCCTTAATTAAGAGAGTGCAAACCAGCTGGAAAACAATTCGAATTTACACACGCCGAACCCAACTGACGGTGTGGAGTTTTGTCGGTGGGACAATCAATATTATCATTAGCTCACCACCAAGTACAACCCAAGGAAAACCCAGTTCCCGTCTTTTAGGCTAGGTTTAGGTTAATCTCTTTAGCTGGCCATAGGTTTCCCGGTCAGCACAAAATCAGCTAGGGAATGGATATTTCAAAGAACAGATTCGTTGAATGCCCCTGAAGTGTGTCCGCAAAGTTGTTGAAACACAGCTGAAAATACTAATAAAATTTGAAGAATTCGGAAAAGCTGTGGTAGCATGAGTCGTAGGCGTGTTGTGTTTCCACAACTGTTTTGGAGAAAAATCTTTTGACAATGCTTATTGTAGCAAGCAGGACGAGAGCAACTGGGACGAACTAAAAAGACGAGAGTAACTGGGACTAGCCCAAGTGATTATTATGGGATTAAGCAGAAGGATCCCACGAGGAAAAACAAGATAGTAAGAAACGACAGTCGAGGAGAAACGTTTTGTTAACGTAGTTAAGTAGTTGTTTTCGCGTGATTAAAGTAGTGTGCAACATTATTACTATGTTGGATTACTAAGTTACTAAGGCGTGGGAGACATAATATTTCCTGATAACTCAATAGGAAGAATTGCATCGAAACTCTCGAATACTTCTTCTACTTTGTTTTGAATTTGAAAGCTACAGAGTGTAGTAAACTTTAAAAGAATATTCTTTAGTGATTACTTCTGGGAGCTGTCTGTTTGTCTACCTTGCTCAAACCACTCGATCTGTCAATGGAAACGATATTATTTTTCCGCTTTCATATTTGCGTTTTATTAAATATAGACACAAGGTGTGATTTCAAACAGAACATGGTGCTTTGTTCTTTGGGACAAATATTAGTATAACAAGTTTCCTCAGGTGGAAATAGCAATATCTACCGACGCATTCATTTGTTCATGTTTGTATTTCTAAGTTCCGTTATGTTGACATGCATGGTACAGAAATGTTTAAATAGCGTATAGTGCAGCGCAGTATTTCACCGTGCTTCTTTGGAAACAAAGTGACCATGGCCTTCAAACTGATCTTCGTCTTCGCAGTTATCGCGGTTTTTGCTGTTGATGCCCTGGACCTGAAACCGTGTGGTACGTAAGCCTTTTCCCTACTTTTGTTAAACGCTTGTAAGGAAGCGCAAAATCAAAAAATTCATCCAAAAGTGATAATTTTGTGATAGGATCGACGAAGTACTGTTTGGACTTTTTTACATGTAAAAAAAGAAACCTAAATTAGTTTTCGTATTATTGCACTGAAGTTTCACGATTCAGTCCAACCTAATTCGTGCCAAAACATCCAACGATGTTCTATCCGATTCATTTCGTAGGTCAGAAGTGTATTGTTAAAACTCTAAAACATACCTCGATTTTGTACAACAGTACTCGACATATGATAGGAAGATAATAGAAAGTGAAGATTGCCGACTACAGGAGCCCATCACTAGAAGCGTGCAACTACCCCATATTCCTGTCACGGCGTTTTCACAAACCGATCCAATTTTAGTTTGAATTTACCGAGAATTCATAGAAATAATTTGCCACCATGTTAATGATGCAAACTGACAAAGTTACGAGGATTCAGTCCGGGGACTGAGTGCCTTTTCTATCTCAGTGGTACTAGAAAAATAGGCATTGCAGGTTAAAAATCTGAAGCTAGTATGTCTGGCTAAATAAAAGTGTAGCTACAACACGCGCACCTTTTTTTCTTAATTTACAAACAGTTTACAATAAATAATAAGTATCTACTTACTTAACAATATTCTTTTTTTGTTAACCTAACTACTTCACACACACAGTTTAGAATATGAAGTACGTATATCTATTTACTTAACAATATATCTTTTGTTCACTAACCTACTTCGCTACTTCGCATAAATCTCTGGGTTACTGAGTTAATGTAAAAAAAAAAAAGAAAAGAAAGAAAAGTAAAGCAAAAAGACTAAAAATAAAGAGTTACAAAGGAAATCTATATATAGTCTTGAACTTTGTAATGTTGTCATTATGAAGAGCAATTTTCCGCTGTGTATTGATTTTTTCTCTTAGAAGCGTGAGAAAACTTCACCTTCTGTTATTCCCTAGCTAAAACTAAACAAATGTGGGTTATTTACTAAGAGTGAGGTCATGCAAGATTAGTACATTTTTAGCCAAGTGCTAGCGAGACCAACGGCTGATATCAGTGGTTATTCAGAGGCCTCGTCTTATTTTACTTAAAAAATCACTTTGTCTTCCGGCTCTTTATAGGGAGGAATAAACTAAAGGCCAGAAAATTGAGAATGCAAGGACGTACTCTCATGGGCGAATATTACGTCTCAGCGGGGTACTTAAATCCGGACAGATATGAACTCACTCCCGGCAATGGACGAAAAGTTAAGGGCAGGTAAGCACGTGTTGATGGTGAATTCCGGTCTGAGCCTGCTATTCAGTTATTTTTATCTCTAATGAATGAACAAACGAACGGACTAACGAACGAACAAACCGTCGAACGAACAAACCGTCGAACGAACAAACGAGCGAATAAACGAACGAACAAAAGAACGAACGAATGAATAAATGAAGGAAGGAGGGAAGGAACGAAAAAAATTTAACGATTACTAAGTTTAAAATACTCATTTTAAAACTATTAGAATTTACAAATTGAACTAGCTAAATTTAAAAGTAAAATGCTTTTTGGATCGAAATACGTCTACTTTGGAATCGTGGCTTAAAAATAAAATTAATGATTCATTTATGTAAATCTACAGGTCTTAACTCTTTTGAACTCGCTCTGATTTATTTATCCCTTGATAATGGCGTCATGAAGTCGTCGAAAAGTCGAAACATTGTATCGTTAGTTTTACTTGTTTGTGAATTAATGATTCGAGAATTTTATCGCAGTGTCTAAAATGGAAGAAATCAATATTAGTTCTGGCACTAGTGGATTGAATGTAACTGCGATGTACAATCTTCTCAATGGCTTATGTTTTTTTTTCTCTGCCTTTTAATAAGAATTTCCGGATGTGGTGGACTAAGGAAATGGGTGGGAGGCAACGTCAATTGCAAACGAGGAGGATGGCGCCGGTTCACACTTAAAACGTTCAAAGATGTAAGTGTGGTGACAAAATAGATCTCTGTTTGTTTTTAGAGTTTTTTCAAATCCTCCAATATTTGTTATCTAATCGTTCAGTAAATAAGAGTTTACTGACGTATTAAATCAAAGAAGAGGACACTCATCGTTCTGAAAGGTAGCGCCTGTCAGTTACTGGGTGGCTCCTGCAGGAATGGCTGTTAATGGGTATGATTGAGACACTACGCACAACAACAAAAATCTAAAAAGAAAAATGATAATATATTTCGTACCACTCTAGCTCTGAAATAAACTGACAATTGGAACTTTCATAGCGTTTCTAGCCTGAGTAAGCCAGACAGAATCAGTGTTTTGTCACGCTGGTAATTTCTCGATGGCGTAGAATGAGAGGCGAAAAGGTCAGTCACTCGTTTGTCTGAGATATTAACAGCTTATTGTATTTAACTATCCAGCGGCAGCGAATATCGTCCAAATAACGCGCGAAACGAGTACAAATATGTAAACAACAGCCTCCGTTTGGCGCGGAAATATGCTTGGATATTTGTCCTCAGACATCACCTGTTCCGGGAAGCGAACAGTTTCCCGAGAGCGTAGCTTGAGGAAAACTTTGAGCTTCGAGGAACAGGCAATGTCCAAGGACAAATATCCCAGCTTATTATCCAACTGCAGCCAATACCGTCCAAATAACAGTACAAATATTTAACAATTATTCCATGAGCGCGCGTTGGATATGAGATGGTAAATAGCCAACGAGGCCCGTGGGGCCGAGTTGGCTATAACCAATCTCATATCCAACAAGCGCGAATGGAATAATTGTTTTATTAAATTCGGTGCGTTTGTATACTTGGAAATTATAGCTTAATTTTATTGGGTTTTAATTTTACAAAGCGACCGGAAATCGATGTGGCGAAAACAACAACAAGTGGGAAATCACATGACATGCGCGCCGTTTGTAAAATTAGTTGAATGAAAAATTTGAAAGCGAAGCAAGCGAATTTGCTGAATGAATTTACAATCAAGTAGAATTCAAGGAACGTATATCAAATGAAGGAGATGTAAACTTGTTCAGAAAGTTTGAAAAGCGTTCAAGTTCGAGTCATGGAGAAGAGCCGAATAATTGTGTACTTGCACATTGCCGTTGTAATAACGCTGCGGAAAACTTTGATCGCCATGTGACACAGACGTTGTGCCAAAATTATGCTCGACAAGACCTCTTTCGGAGTTCCCTTGCTTTGATAGCCATGACATTTCGAGCTGTATGTGTGGAGCTCATTGTTGGCCAGACTCAGAGTCAGAGACAGAAACTATCTTAGCGTCAGATTCATCTTCAGAATCTCCGAGGCCACCCTGATGGTTTTTCGTGGCTCGTAAAGAACCGGGCTTACTTCGGTTCAGCTCAAAACACTCAACTCCTTGAGGTGTTTTTCGCAAGGACAGCAATGATGCCTGTTTTCCAGAGGCCTTTTACAAATGCTCTAATAATTTATTTGCCTGGTCAGAGATAATGGAAAACGGTTTGTTGTGCGGCGGCGTGCGAAGGAAATGATCATTGGCGGCTCTCCTTATGGATTTAATCGATGAACTTTTGCAATACGTGCCATCTTTCTTCCTCGCAGACGAGTAAAAACACTTCAAGCAAACATTCAGTTCTTCTTTTGACATTGCTTATATCGGTTTCGGAAATTTGGCGCCACCAGGACTAGCAAGCCATTCTGTTAAGGTAAACATTGTTTTTGTTACATAATCTTCATGAGTGCGTAAAATCTCGACTGTCATATTTTAATTTTGCAACTTTTCGAGGAAACTTAACGTATACGTACCGTTAAATAATCTAATCTCAAACTTTGTGGCTTTTTTGTTGTTACTGGGACGGCATTGTCCATAATTTCCTGTATTTCTTCTGTAGATAGCTCACCGAATCTGTGTTTTTTCGTCCATGTTTTTCTCGACGAAACTTGGCTTCCCGCGAAAAAGTTTATGCCGAGCGACATTTACCGCATTCATTTCCATATAAGGTCAAACGCAGGTATAATGGCTGGTAACCGAGATCCAGTGAACCAATAAGAAAGCTAGAATTGCATTATCCGAGGTTGAGAATTTAATAAACAGCGATATTGCACAGTTATCTGTACAGTACAGCAACTGTTTGCCGTACAGGTCGGCGCGCATGCAAAATTGTCACATTCTCCCTCTTTGATTGATAAATTCATTGACTACAGCAGTTGGATAATAAATCTCTTATTAGATGTATCGCTTTATATTTTTACTCGTCGTTTGTGTTTTGACTCGCCCTACGAGCTCGTCAAAATACGGCACAACTCGTAAAAATATACAGCGATACTACCCACCAAAACATCTAATAAGATATATAAATTTTATTTCAGGATGACTTCATGTTGAAGATATTTAAAGGTGGAACACTCCTTGCATGCTTTAAAAACGACTGAGGATAAGAAGTATTCTTGAAACGAGAGAAATATAATAAAGTCATGAATGCATGAAAAAGAATTGTTTGTATCGTTGATATCAGCCATGAACGAATCTCTTTCTTCCTACTGCCATTATTTCTTTGATTTGCCCTTTAACAGGGAGCTTTAGCAACGACGACGTCGAAGACGACGCCTAGTAAAAAATGAATTTATATTTTGCCAGTTAAATTCGCAGTTGTCTAGATCTGTTCAATACGCCAATGGCTCTAAAAACGTGCTCAGGCTAAATATACACAATGACAATGTTCAATTCCAAATGGAAATACGAAAAATTAGCCGTCGTCGTTCGCGTTCCTAAGACTACGTAGAACTTAGTCATTTCATGTTGTTGCTTTGCAGAGGACGGTAAAGAAATGTACAAACATTTATAACGCACGTGCACAGCCATTGTTCTGCTCATTAAACCTTTGGTTTAGCGACGTTCCCGTAGCCGTCGTCATCGTGCTTTGCTTAAACTCCCTAATAACGGTATATTACGTCGCTGATATCTTTGTTATAGACTCATTCTACCACTTGAGCGAAAATCTCCCAAACTTTTCCAGTTCTTTTTTTTATTAGGCAAAGATAACAGAGCCGTAAACGATTAACAAATAGATCTTCAGCTTTTCTTGCGGCTGTTCTGTTATGTTATCGATCGTGAATTTCGTTAGAACGCTGGGGGTGGGACACTCCTAGAACAATTGGATGGGGGGTGTGCCGCCCGTTTCCCAAACTTCCTTACCTTATTTAAGACCAAAACCTGCAATTTTCCCTACTCTGTTTATGACTTGAAAAAATATTCGAAACCCTAGTTAAGACCCGATCCTTAAATCAGAGACCGATGTTAAGGGCTTTTGTAGTCGATAATGATGAAAAAGTGGCTTCTTCTAAAAAACATACCCAATTCAAGACTAGAGTGCAAAATCACACCCTATTTGAGACCAAAATGGCCAAAATCGATACTCTATTTCTGACCAAAACGGCTAAAAAATCCATACCCTTTAAGGCTGCACATATCAATAATCCATATAACTCCCCGGCCGGGGGTGGTGCGGGGGGAGGAGGAGGTAAGAACATTGTCGAAGTAGTTGTGGATCCTGTACAAGCAGAAGCATATCACCTAGAAGCGTTTAACTTCCCTTATCTGTTTTAAACTATGCTGCCGATGTTTCCCGACCAATGAAAATCACTCTTCCAATTTTTGCCCATATAAGGAAATTCTGCATAGCGCGCTCTTCGCGAACTCCTCGCGTGAATCTCTTGCAAAACAAACCTGTTCAAAATGGCGTCGAAAGGGAAGAAGTTCTCGGGCATGATGATAAAGAAGATTTGCGTCAAGGGAAAAGCATTAATAAGAGAGGAGGTTGTACTTGAAAGAGTTTCTGGTGAGTTGGCAGAAACATTCAAGGTTTAACTGGACTCTTGTGCCAGCGAGTTCGGATCGGTAAAACATTGTAGCAGTCTGTCCGTAGTATAAATAAAGAGATCAAGTGAGAGAGTTTTTGATTTATTTAGTGAACAGGCGAAGTTCTTTCGCGACAAATACGCGGTACTTAGGTTAGGTGGTATGAATATGTAACGGACGTATGAAAAAGTGAGGAAGTTAGGAAGATTGTTCAGGACAGTTGCAAAGATGGTGATATTGTACGGTCGATCGTTTCGTGTTATCTGGAATGTAATAAGCGCTACAGTTTGAAGTATGTCGTGGAAGTTCAGAGAAATGGCAAAGCAAAATGTCGAAGGTTAAGTATCATCCATATACGCCAGAGGATAAGGTTTTCTTTGTTAAAGTTTGGGTCTGCTGCGGCTCTTAGTCTTCGGAAACGGCTTCGTAAAGTTCTAGATCTCCATATGTAGTCGAACGTCCAGCCACCTGTTGGATTGCGAAGCAGATCGCAGCGATCGATGTTACGGAGCACAAGAAAAAAAAAGTATGCCTGGTTATAAGTAGTAAAAATAAATGTGTTTGAAGGAGGAGAACTTGTTCGTGTTAAAGTAAGATTTAATTCCCTTTCTCGCCGAGTCATTCTCGAAAGTTTTTTCAGAGCTAGGTGGTAAACCAAGTGAGCTACAACTTGTTTGGTAACAACCCATCATTTCGTCAAGGTCAGTTTAAAACCTTTCGTTTATCACATTTACGTCATTTTCTAGCTTTATAGTCGTACGGTTTACTTGATGTACTTGTTCAGAGTTGTTCCTTTATGTTTTCAAGTTGGCAAATTATTGTATCCAGGGCAACAGCAGATCCATGCTTTTGGGAAAATGCCAGAGTTTTTTTGTTTCACCTTAGAAATTATGGCTATTCGATTGTGTCTACTAGGGCGGCAAAGAGACGATCACGATTGTGTTAAGGAAAGATAAAAGCCAATCAAACTGAATGAAAAGCTTTTTTGGTGTGTGTGCATAATTTACGTTGTGTGACTTGTGTAAATTAAATGCAAAACTTAGCAATTCAAGGTGCTGAGAATAATTGCCAATCTGAATAGCAACTTGAACTTTGTGTTGTGACTCCAAAAATAACACAAGTTTTGGAAATGACTGAGATTTTAATTCATTTGTAAGTATTTTTCTAATTTATGCACCTTCTTGTGGGGCTGGAAATTATATCCTGCTTTTGCTCAAACAGTGGGAGTGGAGAACAGAAACATCAAAAAGGGGAACCCAGAGAAGTGGTAACCAGAAAGATTATAGCATTGGTTGCTAAATATAGCTCAACTTACACAACTAACTTCTTTTTGATTAAACAGAGGAAATGTCAGCTTTTGTCTCTTTTAACCTGAATACAGGTCTAGTTGAACCTCCGGGCGTGACCTACTCTCCTCGGCAACCAGTTCTCCAGATTACAAAAAGTTTCAAAGTCAAAGCACTATATTTGGAACCTCTTGTAAGCAACCACCTCTTAAGCGACCGCGACCACTTCACAAATAATAGAGCCTAAATTCGGTAATCTGATGTTGTATCATTATTGCATTCCTGTGTAGTACTAGAGACTGAAATTTCTCATTGGAAAGTACCGGATTCTTTCCCAAAATTAACTTTTGACATGAATAAAACATTTAAAACATGGGGTAAGTCTCTGCAGTTACCATATGCTAATGAGGTGAAATTTTGACCCAATATGGTCTAAGCTCTCATAAGCAACCACCTCCTGTAAGCAACCACTTAGGCTTGACATTTTGGGTGGTTGCTTACGGAAGGTTCAACTGTATTTAATTTTGTTCCGTCGTTTTTTTTTTACAGGTATTTCATGATAGCATCTATATAGGGCAAAGTTTATGCCAGAATAGCTAAATAGCATTCCTCGGGTTCTGAACAGGGTTTGTACCGGTCCTGGAAAACCTGGAAAGTCCTGGAATTTTATGGTGGCATTTTCCAGGACTGGAAAGTCCTAGAAAAAGGCTACTGGTCCTGGAAAGTTCTGGAAATCTGTTTAACTCAAGTGCAAAATATGAAATGTATGGCAGACAGTAAGGAGAATTAACATTGAGATCTCAAGAGTGAAAGGGATAATGTGAATTTTAGAGTCCTGGAAAAAAACGATCTGAGTCCTGGAAAAGTACTGGAAATTTTTTTCTGGAAAGGGTGCGAACCCTGTCTGAAGCTTTAAAATCTTCCTAGACCCCCCTCCCCCCCCTGCTATGCTAGGTACCCTACAGCAAGAATTAAACTCCTTGTAAGAACTTGGTTGCTAATATAGCTGAACCTCCTTGAGTAACTTAAAAAGAGGCAATGTCAGCTTTTTTCAGGCTTTGTTTATTTCTATTTAAATGTGGGTGTTGTGATGACAGCATCTATAAGTGCCCGCTAGAATGCCTGAAATAAAATTCCTGAAGTCCTGAACATTCAATTTTTCATGTGGGAGTATGCCCTCAGACCCCCCTTCTTTGAACCCTGTAAATACGCTCAAACCTTCACTAATGACCATACAACTCCTTTTTATCAAACAGTCAAGGCAATTCAGCTATGATTTAGGGGCTCTGATCCTTGTCTATTTTTATGTCTTAACTGGTGCAGTGTCAAAACTGCTTATACTGGCGTAAAATCATCAATGTTTTTCGGACTGCAATGACTTTACTCTTTAATTTTCATGGGGGGTCATGACAGACATTTAGGGGTACACAGGGGGCAGGAAAAAAAATTTCTGATGAAGAGGTACTTTTTATCAAATCCCACCAGCTGTCCCCCTCCCCACCCCATAAAAAATGAACAGTCCCTAATGAGCGATGTTTCTTTCGAAATAACAAAAATAAATTGCAGTAACTGGAATAAATAAATAAATGAATAAATAAATAATGGCAAATTGATAATAATATTGTAGAAGTAGGGTATGGTTTGTTTCAACAATCACTAAGTTAAGGGCAACCAATGTAAGTGGCAAAAAATAACATTACAAATCCAAGATTAATGTGCTGCATGTATCTATTTTGTAGACAAGTGTGATAAAGATGATTTTGGTCTTGCTCAACTTGCTTGAATGTGTTTAAAGTAAAAGGCCTACTAATGAGTTTGCCTCAGTCATTGTCATTGACAATGTCAATGTTAAAACTGATGAGAGTTAGAGATTTCTCTTCACCTAGTGTTTAGTTGTTGTATGTAACTTGTATTTGCTCGGTGTGTCCATTCCTGGGTTCTCAGTACATGTGAGGGGCTCTCATGTGAGGCCATGTAAAGGGAAATTGGGCTCAATGGAAAGGCCTGGTTGAAGTACATGAAAAGAATATTTCGGACAAATAATGGACCTCATACTATTTACGGTGGTTGTAACTTAAATTGCAGATGGGAGATGAAAAACACACTGACTTGCACCTACTTGAAAATAATAATTTAATTACAAAGTATGCTTTTTAAACTCAACACCAGGTGGGTTGACAGTCATGTGTAAATTCACATAAAACACTTATTTATTGATTTAAGCTCATGTAGAGTCTCCCACTACCGCCAACATTCAAAGGAAAACAAGTGTACAGAAGTGGGGGATCAAAAATGACTGAACAATAACATCCAAGAGTAGTAAATTTTTGATTGAGACAACAATTCAAGACAGGCAGTAACATGGTAATGAACATGTAAATGCAGGGTAAATGAGATGATGTCTCAGTTTAGTAGACCAGTTAGTATCCAAAGCAGGATCCAAAACCCTTGAACATCGGCCAAACAAACGGATGGCATACGTACTACAACAAGAAATTAACAAGAAAACATTCATTAAGATATAAAGGGAACAAGCCGAGCCACAAAATTATTCACTTATCGTGATGAAACAAGGGTAAAAATCACACAATCATGGCGCGAACATATGACAAATCACGGGAAAAGCCACGTTTTCAAGTCCGATTTTCTTAAAGTTCGACTATCACGCAAAAATAATCCACAATACCGATCATTGTTATCCAGCAAACGAAAGCGCGTGTGCTAAACAAACGTTTTCAGCATAGCATGATTTCCATTGACTAGTTTTGATGCAAAAAATGCTTACCTGCAATTGAGACTTAGCAAATAACTGGCCTAGGTATTACACTGGCAGCTCCTAGAAAAGGTTCGTTTGATTCTCATGATGAGTGCAGAAATCGGTCCAGAAACAACAACCTTCTCTCAACTCGCAACGAAATGTGTCCGCCATTCGGCGTCGACAAAACCAGGATCGGATCACGGATCGGATCACGGACCGGATCACGGACCGGATCACGGATCGGATCACGGATCGGATCACGGATCGGATCACAGAAAAAAAAAAGTTTTAAAGAAAAAAAAATCAAAAACTAAAATCAAACCGTTTATAAGATAATGATAAATAAAAAATAAAAGTGGAAAACTAAAATATGTTAAATGAAAATAAGAATCCCGAATTTGACGCAATGACATGTTAATTACAGAGAATGACAAGAGGTCATTTAAAAAGCCACATAAGCGCCTAATTTACGACGAATTTAAATTGTAATGAACAGGCAGATGTAGTTATATTTGAACGTTAGTTGGCTCGAAGCTTGCGTGAACCTCCCATTCTCGTTTTTGAAATTGTTATCAGTGGCTAATTCTCAGCTACATTTTCGTGTCAGATGTGAGCGTTACAGTTGGCGTTACAGTTAAATGAGAAAACTTACGTACGAAAACTTAAGGACATGACTTGTTTTGAAGGAGCTACGTCACGATTTGCACATCTTGAAAAAACTAGCCTAGTTTTTCAAGTTCGTCATTTGCAATCCCCGTTAATCTTTGCCATCCTTGACGATCCTCATTCCGTTTTGATTTGTTCTTGCCTCTTAAGTGTTTTCTATCCTAGAACACGATCATTTTAAGGTTTTATTCTATTTAAAGGCAACTCTTTACGACCCTAAAAATAACTCTAAAACTCGTGACGTAACTCCTAAAATGTTGTTTATTCTCGGGTTGCGTTATCGTTCACACTATCGATGTCATTCCTAGAATTTTTTGTAAAACAGCTATATTTCCTTGAAATACAAATGGTTTGTTTCGTTTTACTCCAGTGCGAAATATCGTATTCCAAACTCACATCTTGTAAAAGTATAGACTTGTCTCAAAAACGGAAATTGTTTGAAATCATCAGGTGCTTAATTTTTTAGTGTTTTTAGTTTTTGTGTTTCTATTCATACGTTCGTCCTATTATTACCATGCTGACTCGTTTTATGACAGTTTGATGCAAGTGAATACACGAAATATCATTTATCTGAACTGCGGAAAAAGATATGAAGACATGATTGATCATCGCAATCAAAACCCAACAGCCTGAAAAAAATTCATCTGTGACCAGCTCCCAGTTGGCTTGATATTATAAAAGAATAAAGGAATATCACACCTGAATTAAATAAAACTTTCTGCTCACAGTAGTCACTCTACTGCAATTTGCTCAACAAAATTTTGAATTTTTTTCCTTGATCCGATCCGTGATCCGGTCCGTGATCCGATCCGTGATCCGATCCGTGATCCGATCCGTGATCCGGTCCGTGATCCGATCCGTGATCCGGTCCGGTCCGATCCAGGTTTTGTCGACGCCGTCCGCCATTGCTGTCCGCGTGTAGTCCGCGCGTATATGACATATCCACGCGAGAGCCCTTGCTCCATATTAGGAAGTTAAATTTGATTGGTTCGGAATAATCGGCAGCATTGAACCAGAGTTAAACGCGTCTAGGTGATATGCTTCTGGTACAAGGCATAGCCGAGTGATCTCCACTCCATTTCTGATAATATTATGACGAAGTTTATGATCAATAACAAGCAAGCCAAATTAAAATCTGACTTTAATTTTTTAAGGTAAGAAGAAGCCAAAACGATCAAATGCAGACTTTTGGTTAGTAAAGCGCGAGAGAACCTGAATTTCTGTTAGCAAACACGATTCAAGACTTCAAGGCATCATTCCCTTCAAACTACTCCAGAAACAAAGTGTGAAACGAGAAATTTCTTTAACTAACCTCTATCAATTCGAAAATTGTTGGAAACCAAGTCGACTATTATCGTTTCTTGTTATTAAAAAGCCACAGGCATGAGGATTAATAGCTATTACATGCCTTGATTTCGTCCAAACGGAGCTGTGACCCCCGTTACATTAGGGAGTTTTAGCAAACCACGACGACGACGGCGACGAGAGTGTCACAAACAAAAGGGTTATGAGCCGAACAATAGCTGTGCACGTGCGTTTTGAATCTTTGTACATTTCTTTGCCGTCCTCTGCAAAACAACAACGTGAAATGACTAAATTCTGCGAAAATTGGACAACGCGAACGGCAACGGCTAATTTTTCGTATCTTCTTTTGGAATTGAACCCTCTCGGTGCACATTTAGCCCGAGCAAGATTTTGGACCGTTAGGCGTACTGAACAGATCTACACAGTTGCGACATTCGTAGATAAAATATAAATTCATTTTTTACTAGGCGTAGTCTCCGCCGAAACAAATATGCAGCATTTGAATGAGTGGTCATCCCTCCAATTGCATGAAACTGAAGATTTACGGATTTATTGTAAGTACCATTTCACAATCCCGCCAACGCTGTAACTGATTGAATCTGGCTTAGAATCACTGAGGCAACCCTTGGCCATAGCCACCAGTGTCATCATGCTGTCGTTTTACTGATATGAGAATATAAAGTATGTTTTTTTTTCTATTATTTCTGAGTTAAAATTCGTGAAAGAGAAATTTAAGTGTTAATTAACAAAGATAAAATCTGCATACGAGCCAAGTGGCCAGTCGGGTCGAAGCTTATAGGAATATTTCTACTCCCCCTGGATGGGATGCTAGTCCATCGCAGGGTTACCCCCGGCATTAAATTCGCTACTACTCATTTATATACCTGGGTGGAGAGAGGCACTGTGGGAGTTAAGTGTCTTACCCAAGAACACAACACAATGTCCCCGGCCAGGGTTCGAGACCACACCACTCGAGCCGGAGTCGAGCGCACTACACGCCGCGCAAGTGTTAACAAAGGATTCCTTATATGTAACTTCTAATTGGCTCACTTTTGCATTGGAGTCAAAACTTCATTTGCTTTGACGACGAGTAATAGCACCGTCACAACAAATATTTATCTATGGACCTGGGCAATTTTTCTACTGCTTTTTTTTTTTTTTATTAGCAATCAGTATACGAAAAGGTTACATTCATTTGAACGTGTCAGCACCATTTATTCTGAAAAAGCTGGAAAATTGGTGCTAACGCGCGTACGCACTCTTAAACGTTTTATAGTAGGATATAGACGAAAAAAAGTTTTCTATGTTAACAGAGAATGCTTGACAAGTGTCAGGGGTGAAAAAACGAGCCTATCTGTCAGAGTTCATATGGTCCCATCAGTTATGGCCAAAAGAAACAACAAAGACGCGTTTTAAAACAATTTCATAGCAGAAATGCCAGAACGTCTACTTGCCAGCCAATCATTCTCTTTGTCTGTTTCTTTTTCGCAGCAGAAATGCCTCAGCTTCTACACCTCCCAGCAAATTTTCATACAACAAATTACAAGCCAGCGCACACATCAGCCGAATTAATACCCTTTAAACACAATTGGGAAAGCGTGGTGGCGTGGGGTGGGATGGGGTGGGGGGAAGAGAGGGGTGGGGACGAGAAGCACCTTGTTTCTTTGGGATGTTTACGAGTTATTGATTTATGTTTCAGGCAAAATACCACATTAAAGCAAATCTAAGAGAAAGAGGAAACAACAGAAGTGTTTTATGACTGGAAGCACAAATGGTCAGACGAACTTGTGAAGAGAGAAATATAATAAAATGAGGCATGCGAAGCTTCTGCCTTCACCGTTGTTTGGTTGGTTGATTTTTATCAGTTACAACCCTAGCAAACCTTTATGTACACTGTTTCTCAACCAGTGTCTCAGCTAGAGTTCGCTCCATGAAGGAAACCAAGAGCTTTGTAAGTGACCAACAAGAAATCGACTCGCTACAGGGAATGGATATTTCAAAGAACCGATTCGTTGAGTGCTCCTGGAGTGTGTCCGCAACGTCGTTCAAACACAGCTGAAAACATTCATAAAATTTGGAGAATTCGTAACAGCTGTGGCAGCACGGGTCGTAGGCGCGTGTTTCCACAACTATTTCAATTTTCTAGGAGACTAGTTAGTGACCGTGAGTGCTTATTATTATGTCACGGCGAGTTACGAAGTTACTTAAGCATGGGAGAGATAATATTGCCTGATAACTCAATAAGAAGAATTGTATCGAAACTCTCGAATAGCTCTTTTGCCTTGTTTTGAATTAAAAACTTAAAAATTGTAGTAAACTTTAAAAAATATTATTTGGTAGTTATTCTGGGAGCTGTCTGTTTGTCTACGTTGCTCAAACCGCTCGATCGGTCAGTGGAAACGATATTATTTTTTCGCTTTCATATTTGCGTTTTATTAAGAGCATGTCCACCAGAGGACCAGGCAGAGGTGATACATGCCATCACACCGATTTCAGTGAAACTTGGCCAGATTGAAGGGCATACCCAATAACTCAAAAAGCCAAAACGGTTTCAAAATTGCAATTTTCCGGGAGGAGTTACATCACCCCCCTACTTTTTTCACATAAATTTCTTTAAATACTACACTAAATGAGGGTAAAAGTAAGGGGCTCTTAAACCTGAACAATTCATCCAATTCAATTGTGGCTGTACATGAGTGTAGATTAGTCCTACATGAGTTATGTACGGGAGTTTCATGTAATTTGATTGATTACCTGTCAATCAATGTAAGCTAACAACTACCCATGTAAAATGGCATAGCAAAGTATGGTGATTTTGAGGCCAAATATCTCCTGTGGCCAAGTCCCTCCCAAAGAGATATCTATACCACGGTTCAGTTCCACCTTTGGTCTGTACGAATTATCAAAAAAAGTTTTGGGACCTGCCAGTTTTTGTTCGCAGATCGAGCTCAAACCCTGCACATCTTGCACAAGATTTTAGTTTAATGACTGACATCGTAAAAGTTCCTGCATAAACCGCACCCGTAGATTAGCCATAACCCCAAGATGGAAGCTCAAATATTGAAAAGCAACGTAAAGGCAATAAAGTTTGAAGTTTCAGTGAAGTTCTTATTGGTATAAAAACAAAGACAACCAAGTGCGGTTTCAGAACACTGATACAGCGGCTGTTGCGAGCCTTCAAATGCATTTAAAAGTCTTTAGATAACAAATTTTCACTTGTTATACCTTCTCGTCTTCCTAATTATCTCTTCTTAAACTTGAGATTTTTTCTCTTGATAACATTATCGCTTCGCCGGAACACTCCATGACATTAAACTTCGTACACCACATCGAAACGATACGAATTAGTGCTTAGTAGCCAAGCTTGAAATGTGGAGAGGAGTCTGGGCATCACAACACTCAAGAGGACACCTATTTACTTTAGAGGGATACTACGTACCATCAAGATCTTTGAACGACTACAGCAGGAGAAAAACTTCACACAGACGAGTAGTTGGATAATCCAATGGATAAATGTTGCTGTAAAAGTGATAGCAGTCGCAGCTAAACTAGAAGAACTAATAATGATAATTATTTACAATCCTAATAATTTTATCAAAAAGGATCAACAGTGCATTATGATTCTCAAATATTAAATATTTTAACGCTAATTGGGCATATACTCATCTCTTCTGCAGTTAATGAGCTGTGTAACCAAAGGCATGTATTCCTCATCTGCCTCTTCAAAACTCTTCTTTCAAAAATCGACTCGAAAATCTCTTGGAACCGTATCTACGTATAAAATACTCTTGTGTTACCATAACAAACTAATAGATAACTGAGTACACATGTGTAATACCTCACTTGATGGTTCTTCCGGTGGTAACAAGAATCGCACGTGCGCTTGTGGATTAACAATGGTGCTGTCAGCCTTCTCCATGGGTAGGTCTGCTCAACTTTGTTCCTCTCTCTGCTCCTGGGGCGGTGAAGCATTTGCTACGAATTTCATGGCAGCATGATGTTTCCCACGACCAATTCTAGAAATACCTGTGTTCATAGAATATGCCATCATTTATTTGTAAGGCCAGATTTTCTCCGCTTTCTCGAACACTGACTGGTAATCGAGCTTATAATTCTTGAAAACAAATCAAGGTAGGAATTCGTACTTTAGCTGGATTCGAAGATAAAGAGACAAAGCAGTTTACCTGCTCCAACGGGGACAACAACATTCCATTTATTCTTGATTTCCTTTGACATTCGCAGGTTAACACCCCTCTCCCTCTTACCCTTACGATTTCCATGGAGTGGATGCTGACATTTTATTGAGGACTTGAACTTCACGCCTAACTGATCCCGGTGTTTTGGACAAATTGTGAAGTCACGGCCGCCTTCATCAAACAACCCCACGCGTGCAAGAATTAGTTCTTTCTCAGAAGAGACACTTGTTTGGGATACAGAGATTTGTCGAAGAGGAGCACTTATATCTCTAACAAGAGCTCAGAGGAAGAAGCTCGTTTCCTTGGGATGAAATATCGCAGTGAGAGTCACAGTGCGAGGCAAAGGAACAGGAAAGATTAGGCATTGTTTTCACAATGTAAAGGTCACGAAGAAAATGACTTTGTTGTGCCAAGGTCCCACTTTCAATCGCAGACAAATTTGTTTACTTTTCAGTGTAGACGTAGTTCATGTTTCGCTGAAGTTTTTAAACAATACGTTCAAGAACAATTTCACAAAAATATATTTAATAACAGTCGTTAAGAAATGCTGTTAAAAAGAAAAAGGAAAGGTACTTTGAAATAAACAAGGCGAGGAAGTGTTTTATTTAAGCTGAAAATGGACAGTAACTATGAATATCAGTAATTTTCTGTCTCGGCTTATTGGAGTAATAGTTTTCTGAATTTTTTCAGGGAATGTCGGGTTAATTTCTTTTTTCCAAGTTCAGGGTCATGAAATTGTTCTTGAACTTACTATTCAAAATCCTCGGTGAAACATGAATTGGGATATTTCGTGACGCCAGATGATTATCTTTGCGCCAAAAAGTAAACAAAGCAAGAAACGTCGGCGCATCAGTGAAAATGTTTACCGTAGGAATAATAATTTATTTCCCCCTTTCAATCAATTTTTTTGCCCGTCAGAAATGCAAATGTTTTGCGGAAATGCTAACATTTTTTTTTGGTTTTATTCTGTGATGTTCTCAAGTCTCTCAGTGAACGTGCAAACGATATAACGCACGTGAAAATTATCGCTCGGCTCATACACGTTATGTATGCGTAATAACACTGTGCGGTATTGAAAAATAATTTTTTCCTTGGGTAAGTCGGCCTTAATGTATATTTTTCTTTAATTATTATTTCCAGTGAATTTTAGAGGGGGTCGGTAAGGGGGGTAAGTAGGGGGTCAGTTGACCAGGGGTCAGTGTTTTGTCGTACCCCTCTATTACGCGTTGTGATGCCCAGACTCCTCTCCACATTTCAAAGCTTGGCTACTAAGCACTAATTCGTATCGTTTCGATATGGTGTACGAAGTTTAATGTCATGGAGTGTTCCGGCGAAGCGATAATGTTATCAAGAGAAAATCTCAAGTTTAAGAAGAGATAATTAGGAAGACGAGAAGGTATAACAAGTGAAAATTTGTTATCTAAAGACTTTTAAATGCATTTGAAGGCTCGCAACAGCCGCTGTATCAGTGTTCTGAAACCGCACCTGGTTGTCTTTGTTTTTACACCAATAAGAACTTCACTGGAACTTCAAACTTTATTGTCTTTACGTTGCTTTTCAATATTTGAGCTTCTATCTTGGGGTTATGGCTAATCTACGGGTGCGGTTTATGCAGGAACTTTTACGATGTCAGTCATTAAACTAAAATCTTGTGCAAGATGTGCAGGGTTTGAGCTCGATCTGCGAACAAAAACTGGCAGGTCCCAAAACTTTTTTTGATAATTCGTACAGACCAAAGGTGGAACTGAACCGTGGTATAGATATCTCTTTGGGAGGGACTTGGCCACAGGAGATATTTGGCCTCAAAATCACCATACTTTGCTATGCCATTTTACATGGGTAGTTATTAGTTTACATTGATTGACAGGTAATCAATCAAATTACATGAAACTCCCGTATATAACTCATGTAGGACTAATCTACACTCATGTACAGCCACAATTGAATTGGATGAATTGTTCAGGTTTAAGAGCCCCCTACTTTTACCCTCATTTAGTGTAGTATTTAAAGAAATTTATGTGAAAAAAGTAGGGGGGTGGTGTAACTCCCCCCGGAAAATTGCAATTTTGAAACCGTTTTGGCTTTTTGAGTTATTGGGTATGCCCTTCAATCTGGCCAAGTTTCACTGAAATCGGTGTGATGGCATGTATCACCTCTGCCTGGTCCTCTGGTGGACATGCTCTTAAATATAGATACAAAGTGTGATTGCAAAAAGAACATGGTGCTTTGTTCATCGGGACAAATATTAGTTTTACAAGTTTCCTCAGGTTGAAATAGCAATATCTACCGGCGCATTCATTTGTTCATGTTGAATTTCTTGAGTTCCGTTATGTTGACATGCATGGTACAGAGATGTTTAAATAGCGTATGGCGCAGCGCAGTATTTCACCGTGCTTCTTTGGAAACAAAGTGACCATGGCCTTCAAACTGATCTTCATCTTTGCAATTATCGCGGTTTTTGCTGTTGACGCCCTGAAGCTGAGACCGCGTGGAACGTTATACTGAAGGAAGTGCAAATTCATAAAATTCATGCAAAAGTGATAATTTTGTAATAGGATCGACGAAGCACTGCTTGAAATTTTTATTTAAGGCACTACATATAAAAAAAAAAGAAATGTAAATTAGTTTTCGTATTATCGCACTGAGGTTTCATTGTTAAATAACTTTAAAAGCTTAACTCAGTCCAACCTAATTTGGTCCGGTCCAAAACATCCAACGATGTCCCCTAAGATTCATTCTAGGTCAGAAGTGTATTGTTACAACTCTAAAACATACCTCGATTTTGTCGAGCAGTACTCGACATGTAATAGGAACCTAGTAGAAAGTAAAGACTGCCGACTATGACAAAGATGGAAATAATTTGTCACCATGTTAATGATGTAAATTGACTAAGTTACCAGGACTGAGTCCCCGGGGGAGGGAGGGGCCTCCAATATTAAAAGGAAAGGGCTGCTTAGGGGTATCCAGATCCTCTTTCTTGGGCGTGGCTTGAAGTTTTTTTCGCCCCTAAGAGTCACCAATTCTAAAACAACACATTATCTCCTGTGATAGTTTTTTGGGCTCAAAACCCTAAAACGTACTATGAAAGCTTTCGCTGTGGACCTTTTGAGGCAGAGCCCTAAGAGGTACCAACACCACTTTTTTAACCCCTAAAGGGTAAAACGTGTGTCCCCGTCCTTTTTTATGTGGTAGTCACCCTCCCGGGAAGGGGGGGAGACTGTCTCTTTATCAGTGGTTGTAGAAAATAAGGCATTTTTGGTTAAAACTCTGAAGTAAGTCTGGCTAAAAAAGTGTAGACACAACACATGCATCTTCACTTATTCTCTAGCTAAAACTAAACAATGTGGGTTATCTACCAAGCGTGATGTCATGTAAGATTGGTAGAGTATTAGCCAACTGTGTAGATTGGCTCGAGGTTTGTTCAGTAAAGACCTAGGGCTGATAACAATGGTTATTCAAAGGCCTACTCCCATGTTAATTAAAAAATCATTTGTCTTCTCTTTATAGGGGGGTCTAAAATAAGCTGGACCAAACAGGTTGCTTTTAGAAAAGGTAAAGACTCGGGCCATTATGCAATCAAGCATAAGTTTCAGTTCAATCCGACCAGGTATGAAATCACTTACAATGGACGGAAAACAAGGGGCAGGTAAGCACGTGTTGATAGTGAATTCCGATCTGAGCCTGCTATTCAGTTATTTATATCCCTAGTGAACGAACGAACAAAGGAACGAATGAAGGAACGAATAAATAAATAAAGGAAGAGAGGAAGGAAGGAAGGAACAAAAAAAGTAAAAAGATTGCTAAGTTAAAAGTACTCATTTTCCAAGTATTAAAACTGTGTAGAATTTACAAATTGAACAGAGTAAAATCTAAAACTAAAATACTTTTCGAATCGAAAAAATTAATGATCCGACAATTTTATAACAGTCTCTGACCATGAGGCCCTGTTTACAAGCACGTCGAGTAACCCTAGTGCTAGGGTTACCCTAGCAGGGTTACCCTAGCAGGAGGGTTACCCTAGCAGGAGGGTTACCCTAGCAGGAGGGTTACCCTAGCAGGAGGGTTACCCTAGCAGGAGGGTTACCCCAGCAGGAGGGTTACCCTAGCGCTCCCACATTTCTTCTTTTTTTCATCGACCCTATCGGCAGGGTAACCCTAGTTGCCTTGCAAACGCTCTGCTGGGGATAACTCCGCTACCCGGGACAACGTTTCACTTGTTTCCAGACGCTTTGAAGGTTGACAACAGACGGCCATCATCATCTTCCATTCGCTTTCCTCCATCCTGCCCTCAAATAAGTTTCTCCACCACTGATCCATACGGCCTGGTTTTCTTTGAAATCGTCTTCGTCGAATGATTCTCCTTTTTACATGTCGCATTCCAGCGAGTGCTTTATTGTATTCCAGAGCCACGTTTAACATGGCAACTTGCCGTCGCTTTCTAGAAATGAGAAGGTAACACAGCAAAACTCCATGGCACTGGCTATAACTGGCAGCAACGACAGCAGAATTGAAGTGGCTGCCAGAACTCTTCCCTCGTCGGCCATTTTGTTTGCAATGCGTGCGGTTACCAAGCATATTAAGTTCTCCCGGGTGGCAGGGTAACCCTACCTGTGAAATTTTGCTTGTAAACCCGGGCTATCTTTGACCCGCCTGCTAGGGTAACCCTAGCACTGGGGTACCCTACCCGGCTGCTTGTAAACAGGACCTAAAACGGACGAAGTCAATATTAGCTGTGGCACCAGTGCATTGAATGTATTTGCGATGTACATGCTTTTTAATGGCTTATTTTTTAATTTTCCTTTTAATAAGCGTTAAAGGCCGTAATGGACTTAGGAAATGGTTGAATGGAATCAATTGCAATCCAAAAGGGTGACGCACGTTCACAGTTAAACGCTTCAAAAATGTAAGTATGGTGACAAAGTAAATCTCTGTCTGTTTTAGAGTTTTCTTCAAATCCTCCAATATTTTTTGTATGAGGTTATTATGAGGTTGAGATTTCTATCGCGTGATAGTTGACGAGGGCGCAGCTCGAGTCAACCATTACGCATAGAAATTGAGAGCGAATAATCTAATTGTTTTAGTATTAATCTACTAATCGTTCAAAACTTTATCTAAATCCTCTACACAGACACTTCGAAAACGCCCGTCATTTTGTTAACAAGGGTACACTGCTACGTTACTCACTATTTATCACAGAATAGATAGTGAGTAGCGTAGCCAATCAGAGAACGGCATTCGCGATTCGTGACTCGCTAGTAGATTTCTACGAAAATCGTTTAGTAAATAATAGTTTACTGAGGCATTAAAACAAAGAAGGACGCACATCGTTCTGAAAGGTAGCGCCTGTCGGTTACCGTGGATAAAAAAAAATCAATTGATTGGTTGAAATAGACAAAGAACAAAGCAGGGGAATCTACGCTTTTCAAATTGAGGGTAGCGTGTAGGTGGCGAGTGGCCTTATCAGCTTAACAAATTCGGGGTGGCTGTTGCAAAAATTTATATTCCGTGCCACGCTACCTCTGAAATAAACTGACATTGGAACTTTCATAGCGTTTCTATTCTGAGTAAGCCAGACAGAATCAGTGTTTTGGTAGTTCTTGACGACGTAGAATGAGAAGCCAAAAGGTTCTTCGGTTGTCTGAGATATTTACCGCTTATTACATTGTGTTTTATTTCAGGTAAGATTCACGTTGAAGCTGTTTGGAAAGGGAGGCATGCTTGCATGCTTTAGAAACGCTTGACGATAAAAAGTATGTGACGAAAAAAGGATGAGAATTATTCTTGAAACGACAGGAATACAATAAAATCATGAATGAAAAAGAGTTGTTTGTATCGTTTTTATCAGTAATTAACAAATCTCTTTCTTCCTACTGCCATTATTTCTTTGGTTGGCCCTTTAACAGGGAGCTTTAGCAACGACGACGGCGACGCCGAAGACGACGCCTAGACAAAAATGAATTTATATTTTGCCAGCGAAATTCGAAATTGCCTGGATCTGTTCAGTACGCCAATGGCTCTAAAAACACGCTCATGCTAAATACACAATGACAGTGTTCAATTCCAAATAGAAATGCGAAAAATTAGTCGTCGTCGTTTGCGTTCCTCAAACTACGTAGAACTTGGTAATTTCACTCTTACCCTATTTAAGACAAAGTCTGCGATTTTCCCTACTCTATTTATGACATACATACATACATGCATACATACATAAACTTTACTTTGTTTCGGATTCAAAAGTAGCAAAAACCTCGATACCTAACCCTAAATCAGAGACCGCTGTTAAAGGCATTGGCTTTTGCTGATGTCAGCATCTATAATGATGAAAAAGTAGCTTCTTCTAAAAAGCATACCCAATTTAAGACTAGAGTGCAAAACCACACCCTATTTAAGAGGGAATGTCCACTAGGACCGAGCCATATCGAACATATGTGGCCCATGATGAAAAATCAAAATATTTCATATTCCTCCAAGAGATATGGTAAGCCTAGAAACGTGGTGGGTTTTTTTTCTTGAAATAGTTTTTAAACCCGCCAAAAAATTAAAAATTCGTTAGGGTCCCACGTCTGGTCAAAAACACGCAAAATTTAGGGACTAATACCTTATCATAAACTTCGCTCTGTTCAATCTGCATCACAATAACACTCCAGTTTGAGCCTGGAAACTTATTACTGAGGGGTTTACAAGTCTTTTGCGGCCAAGTACACTTCTGTGGGTTAATTCTCAAGGCCACGACGAGCCGCTTAAAATCACAATAATTCGCTTCCCCAAAATTCTTAATTATGCACACTTTTTCAATCGGCAAATTCGCTACCCGGTAAAACACCAAAACGCCTAAGATTCTGACATTTCGAAAGAAGAAATGTTAGTGGAAAACCTGGTATTAAAAATTAGTTTCGGGCTTTTCATCAGCGCTGAGTACTAACGCTCTCAAAATCGTGGTAATCACAACACTAACCTGCTAGAAACGAAAACAATAGGCAAGTGCCTGTGACCAGATAATCAAAAGGGACGTGAAAATGTCCTCTTGTATTTGATTTCCTCAGTATTTGGACTTTAACTATGGCAGAAAAGTCACGTTTAGCTCACCTTCTGTAAGATATTACGTTCAAATATTAAGTAGTGGCGTATTCAGAATCCTAGACGGTAACGGATAACTACTGCGACGCGTGGAGTTCGGCAAAGCACATCATCTTCTCGATGACATTCAACCAATGACTCCGGGATAATCCACCACATTCCTATCCCTTGTTCTCAAACAGCAATCCATAAAAGTAGTCAAGTCTTCCAGCGTCAGTCCCTTGCTCGCTGAAGCGAAAAGCTTATGTTCTGTACTCCTCGCTCATTCTGCAGGCTGAAATGTAAAGTATGGCTTCCGATATGGACTTTCTGTCACGTAATGGTCAATTGATAGGAATTTGTCACGCGATGCCAAAAACTGAATCGAAAGATTTAATAAGAGCATGGTGAGTAGCTGTAGGATATGGATTATATCACATCAGTCTTTTTTCCGTTTGAAATCATTGCATGGACTCAGAACTCCGGCGCTGAAACATGAGACCACAAAATAAAGGAAAAAGGAAGGACTCGAAATGTAAAGAAACAATTTGTAGCAAAAAGCGTGATATGCATTGAAATAGTCACGATTGCGGTGGAAAGTGAACTTGTTTAAAATGAATAAGCGCCCTTTTTGGTCCCTTGTTAAAATCATTGAAGGGGAAACTTCTGTGGACATTGTGTCGCAGATGAGATGCAATTAAACGTTATTGGGGCTGTATCGGGGCTAGTCCATTGTTTGACTTATTTGCATCGCCTATGATTGAATTGTGCGATATCTTTTCGTTAGACAACCATTCAATCGGTGCAGTTTTTGTGCGATTTCTGGGGCTGAGATATTTTGCGGGTCACGTTTGGCTTTCCGCTTGAAGGGAAAAACACACCCACGATTGATGCGGATTGAACAGAGCGAAGTTTGTAATAAGGTATTAGTCGTTACATTTTGCGTGTTTTTGACCAGATGTGGGACCCTAACGAATTTTTGATTTTTTGGCGGGTTTAAAAAAAAATTTCACGAAAAAAATCCCTCTGGAAGGAATATGAAATATTTTGATTTTTCGTCATGCGCCACGACTGGCGCTGCGTTCGTGGACCGTTCCCTCTTAATACCAAAATGGCCAAAATCGATACCCTATTTCTGACCAAAACGGCTAAAAATCCATATATCCTTTGGGGCTGCACATACCTATATAGCCCATAAGGGATTATCATGGAGGGAGGGGCGGGGGAGGTTAGAAAGTAAGAAAAAGCCAAAACAATCAAATGCAGACTTTTGGCTATTAAAGCGAGAGAGAACCTGAATTTCTGTTAGCAAACACGATCCAAGACTTCAAGGCATCACCCCCTTCAAACTACTTCAGAAAAAAAAATGTGAAAAGAGGAATTTCTTTAACCAACCTTATTGAAAACCCGCTTGACTGTCATCATTTCTTGTCATTAAAAATCCACAGGCATGAGGATTAAGGTGGCTGAACACAGTTTTTGATACCTGTGTTCATTCACCTTTTTCTCTAAAACCCTTGAACCCTCGGTCGCCAAAAATGGCAGCAAGCAAGTTAACAACACAAACTTTGGTTTTTTGATGGTTAGGCTGACATATGTGCCGTTGCCATGGCAACATGACTAAATATAAACAGGCCTTATAAAATCGGTTTTGTTGATTTATAGAATAGTCATCAGATTTTCTTTATAATTTGCATGCAACAATCTTTAACGATTCTCACAAGTCAACACCATTTTGCTAATAATTTAACAGAGATCTTTAATTATCCCTTGTTGAAGGTTTACCGGAATATCTAGAATTTTCTTTGTTAAAGTTCAATTATTTTGAATACTCCAGTTACTTATTTCCATAAGTATTTTCGTGCCAAATTTCGTGAAATTCTAATGAGTGGTTTTCGAGTAATAGGCGTATTTCCGAGAGTGCAATTTTCATTCAATCGCAAATTTTTGACTCAGTACGCATGCGCTGCATTTAACTGGGTTCTTTCGGTAACAAAGAAAAAGCTGAGAATTGCTGGGTTCTTTGCATCCTTACCTTTTCTAACATATCTTTCTAATAAAAGACTAAAGCCATCAATGCACTGGGTTCAATTATAGAGAAAAATAACGCAGATGGTGCAGGTGTTTAGTAAGTAAAATGATCGCTGTATTGACGGCATGTTTGTTTTTTTTGCAATCCTTGTGCGCGCGCTGAATTGCATCAGCAAAAGCGCGCGCGAAAACTGTGTTCGGCCACCTTACCTACGGTAACATACCCTGATTTTCGTCTAAAAGGTGCAGTGACCCCCGTGTTCTTACATTCAAACGATACAGCCGTCACCAAATACAAATTACACGAAGAGTTAGAAAAATCCCTGACACATGAATGCAGCATTTGAAAGAGTGGTCATCCTTCCCATTGACTTTAAACTGAAAATTTCATGATTTATTGAAAGCATCATTACACAATCCCGCCAATGCTGTAATGGATTGAATCTGGCTTAGTTTCGAATCGCTGAGAGCAGCCTGTGGCCATAACCAATGACAAAAGACAATGATCAAAGTTGAATAATCATCTCTTGCTAGTAGTGTTGATGGTGTCACCGTACTGTTGTTTTACTGATGGGAAAAGATAAAGTATTCTAAAATAATAATAATAATAATAATAATAATGATAATAATAATAATAATAATGGTCAAAGAGCTACAGAAGACCGTCCACCACCACCACCACCACCACCACCACCACCACCACCACCACCACCACCACCACCACCACCACCACCACCACCACCACCACCACCACCACCACCACCACCACCACCACCACCACCACCACCACCACCACCACCACCACCACCACCACCACCACCACCACCACCACCACCACCACCACCACCACCACCACCACCACCACCACCACCACCACCACCACCACCACCACCACCACCACCACCACCACCACCACCACCACCACCACCACCACCACCACCACCACCACCACCACCACCACCACCACCACCACCACCACCACCACCACCACCACCACCACCACCACCACCACCACCACCACCACCACCACCACCACCACCACCACCACCACCACCACCACCACCACCACCACCACCACCACCACCACCACCACCACCACCACCACCACCACCACCACCACCACCACCACCACCACCACCACCACCACCACCACCACCACCACCACCACCACCACCACCACCACCACCACCACCACCACCACCACCACCACCACCACCACCACCACCACCACCACCACCACCACCACCACCACCACCACCACCACCACCACCACCACCACCACCACCACCACCACCACCACCACCACCACCACCACCACCACCACCACCACCACCACCACCACCACCACCACCACCACCACCACCACCACCACCACCACCACCACCACCACCACCACCACCACCACCACCACCACCACCACCACCACCACCACCACCACCACCACCACCACCACCACCACCACCACCACCACCACCACCACCACCACCACCACCACCACCACCACCACCACCACCACCACCACCACCACCACCACCACCACCACCACCACCACCACCACCACCACCACCACCACCACCACCACCACCACCACCACCACCACCACCACCACCACCACCACCACCACCACCACCACCACCACCACCACCACCACCACCACCACCACCACCACCACCACCACCACCACCACCACCACCACCACCACCACCACCACCACCACCACCACCACCACCACCACCACCACCACCACCACCACCACCACCACCACCACCACCACCACCACCACCACCACCACCACCACCACCACCACCACCACCACCACCACCACCACCACCACCACCACCACCACTTTTATCATTTACAACCCTAGCAAGCCGTTATGTACACTGTATCTCAACCAGTGTCTCAGCTAGAGTTCGCTCCATGGAGGAAACCAAGAGCTTTAGAGCTACTTATATATTTTACACTGCACGGTACACCAAACGGATGGTTTTTTGTGCGAAATTAAAATATTTAATCACCCGTAATTTTCAGCTCGAAATGTACACTAAACACATTATGTGTCTTTTGGAGTGGGGTGGGGGAGGGAAATTAATCAAATGAAAGTTAACTAGCCAGTGAGTACAACCTAAGTTAAAAAACTAGTTCAAATCTTAGGTTTAGGTTAGTCTATGTAAGTGAACAGCAAGAAATCGACTGGCTATGATACGGAATAGATATTTCTCAAATTATTAATAATTCATCAACTTTACACACAGGCAATCATGAACATGACGGTGTTTGGATATATGATCTTAATTTGCATAAATTTTTACTATTTTATTTCTCGGTTTTCTCCTTAGTTTTAGTTTCGATTGAGAAGATATATCAAACACTCAAGAAAGTGTTTGACCACATTTCCAAACACAGTCTTTCGTGATTGATACTTTACTTCAAAGATCAGATTCGTTGAGTGCCCCTGGAGTGTGTCTACAAAGGTTGTTGAAACACAGCTGAAAACATTCATAAAATTTGAAGAATTCGCAGCGGCTGTGCTAACACGAGTCGTAAGCGCGTGTTTCCACAACTATTTCAATTTTCTGTGAGAGTAGATTCTGACAATGCTTATTATTACGTTGAGTTACGAGGCTACTAAGGCATAGAAGACAATATTGCCTGATAACTCAATAAGAAGAATTGTATCGAAACTCTCGAATACTTCTTTTACATTGTTTTGAATGTTAAACGTTAGAAAATATTCTTTAATAGTTATTCTGGGAGCTGTCTGTTTGTCTACCTTGCTCAAACCACTCGATCTGTCAATGGAAACAATATTATTTTTTCGCTTTCATATTTGCGTTTTATTAGATATAGGTGCAAGGTGTGATTTCAAACAGAACATGGTGCTTTGTTCATTGGGACAAATATTAGTTTAACAAGTTTCCTCCGGTAGAAATAGCAATATCTACCGGGGCATTTGTTTGTTCATGATTGAATTTCTTGAGTTCCGTTATGTTGACATGCATAGTACAGAATGCTTAAATAGCGTATGGTGCAGCGCAGTATTTCACCGTGCTTCTTTGGAAACAAAGTGACCATGGCTTTTAAACTGATCTTCGTCTTCGCAGTTATCGCGGTTTTTGCTGTTGATGCCCTGAAACTGAGCAAGTGTGGTATATAAGCCTTTTTCCTACTTTTGTTAAACGTTTATATCTAAGCTTCCGCAAATTCATAAAATTCATACCAAAGTGATAATTTTGTAATAGGATCGACGAAGTACTGCTTAGTTTTTTTATTTTTTAAGTACTAAATGTAAAAAAAAGAAACCTAAATTAGTTTTGGTATTATTGCACTGAGGTTTCATTGTTAAATATGTTTAAAAGCTCTGTTCAGTCCAACTTAATTTGGTCCAAAACATCCAACGATGTTTCATACGACTCATTCTGATGGTCAGAAACGTATCGTTATAACTCTAAAACATACCTTGATTTTGTAGAACAACACTCGACATATAATAGGAACCTAGTAGAAAGTGAAGACTGCCGACTATGACAAAGATGGAAATAATTTGTCACCATGTTAATGATGTAAACTGACAAAGTAACCAGGACTGAGTCCCTGAGGGAGGGGACTGCCATATAAAGAGGATAGGGGTGCTCGTCGGAATTTTGAAAAGAACCCTTTAGAGGTTCCAAGATCCTCTTTCTTGGGCGTGGCTTGAATTTTTTTTCACCCCTAAGAGTCACCAATTCTAAGACAACACATTATCTCCTGTCATACTTGTTTCGGCTCAATATCCTAAAAGGTAGCGCGAAAGCACCCGCTGTGGGTCTTTAAAGGCTGAACTCCCTAAGAGGTATTAACACCGCTTTTTAACCCCTAAAAGGTACGACGAGCACCCCCCCGTCCTTTTATATGGGAGTCACCCTCTCGGGGGGGTCTCTTTATCCGTGGTACTAGAAAATTAGGCTTTGTTGGTTAAAGCTCTGAGGTAAGATAAAAAAAGTGTAGCTACAACACGTGCATCTTCACCTATTTTCTAGCTAAAACCAACCAATGTGGGTTATTTATCAAGCGTGATGTCATGTAAAATTGGTAGAGTATTCACCAACTGTGTAGATTGGCTCGAGGTCCGTTCAGTAAAGACCTAGGACTGATAACAATAGTTATTCAAAGGCCTAGTCCCATGTTCATTAAAAAGTCAGTTTGTCTTCTCTTTATAGGCGGATCTAAAGCAAGCTGGATCAAACGTGTTGCTTTTGAAAAAGGGAAAGCCACGGTCCAATATGAAATCAAACAGATGAATCAGTTCAATCCGAACAAATATGTACTTACTTACGGCAAGAATGGGAGAGTAACGAGCGAGTAAGCACGTGTTGATGGTGAATTCCGATCTGAGCCTGCTATTCAGTTATTTAGATCTCTTGTGAACGAAGAAACGAACGGACAAACGGAACGAAGGAATGAATAATGAAGGAAGAAACGAACGAACGAACGAACGAAAAAAAGTAAAAAGATTGCTAAGATAAAAATACTCATTTTCGAAGTATTAAAATTGTCTAGAATTTACAAATTGAATTAACTAAAATCTAAAACTAAAATACTTTTTGAATCGAAAAAATTAATGATCCCGCAATTTTATAACAGTCTCTAAAATGGAGGAAGTCAATATTAGCTGTGGCACCAGTGCATTGAATGTATTTGTGATGTACATGCTTCTTAATGGCTTATTTTTTTTCTGCCTTTTAATAAGGGTTAAAGGATGTAAAGGACTCAGTAAATGGTTGAGTGGAATTAATTGCAATCAAAAAGGGCAGCGCAAGCTCACATTTAAAGGAAATAATCGCCTCCAAAATGTAAGTGTGGTAACAAAATCGATCTCTGTCTGTTTTTAGAGTTTTCTTCAAATCCTCCAGTATTTTTTGTATTAAGCAATTAGATTATGAGCTTCTGATTTCTATCGCGTGATAGTTTACGAGAGTGCAGCTCGAGTCAACTATTACGCATAGAAATTGAGAGCGAATAATCTAATTGTTTTGGTAGAAATCTACTAGTCGTTCAAAACTTTATCTAAATCCTCTTCACAGACACTTCGAAAACGCCAGGAAGCGGCGTCATTTTGTTAACAAGGGCACACTGCTACGTTACTCACTATCTAATCTATTACAGAATAGATAGTGGGTAGCTAGCCAGTCAGAGAACGACATTTGTGATAGAACGCTAGTAGATTTCTACTAAAATCGTTTCGTAAATAATAGTTTACCGACGTATTAAAACAAAGAAGAGGACGCACACCCTTCTGAAAGGTAGCACCTGTCAGTTACCGTGGTTAAAAAAAAAGAATCATTATTTGCTTGGTTGAAATAGACAAAGAACAAAGCAGGGGGTACTACGTCGCTTTTTTAAATTGAGGGTAGGGTGAAGATGGCGAAGGGCTCAACAGATTAACAGATTCGGGAGGAGGTCAAAGGAAACAAGGAGCCAACAATGAAAGAATAACTTTTAGACTAGCCGAGGGTGCTTGATTTAATTGCATTTGCAGGTGTTTAATATATCTTTGTTGTATTTAGAGATGGCGTAGCGTGACGGGGAGGGGGGAGGGGGGAGGGGGGGCGTGGCTCCTGCAAAAATCTATATTCCGTGCCACTCTACCTCTGAAATAAACTGACAATTGGAACATTCATAGCGTTTCTATTCTGAGTAAGCCAGACGGAATCGGGTTTTTTTCACGATGGTAATTTCTTGACGACGTAGAATGAGAAGCCAAAAGGTTCTTCGGTTGTTTGAGATATTTACCGCTTATTGTATTATGTTTTATTTCAGGTAAGATTCACGTTGAAGCTGTTTGGAAAGGGAGGCATGCTTGTATGCATTAAAAACGCTTGACAATAAAAAGTATGTGACGAGAAAAGGATGAGAAGTATTCTTGAAACGAGAGGAAGACAATAAAATCGTGAATGAAAAAGAATTGTTTGTGTCGTTTTTATCAGTCGTTAACAAATCTCTTTCTTCCTACTGCCATTATTTCTTTGGTTGGCCCTTTAATAGGGAGCTTTAGCAACGACGAAGCCTGGTCAAAATGGATTTATATTTTACCAGCAAAATTAGCAATTGTCAAGATCTGTTCAGTACGCCAATGGCTCTAAAAACGTGCTCAGGCTAAATACGCAATGACAACGTTTAATTCCAAACGGAAATACGAAAAATTAGTCGTCGTCGTTCGCTTTCCTCAAACTACGTAGAACTTGGTCATTTCACCCTTACCTTATTTAATACCAAACTCTGTGATTTTTCCTACTCTATTTATGACATACATACATATACGCACACATACACGCATACATACTAGTACATATATAAACTTTATTTTGCTTCAGGCTCAAAAGTAGCAAAACATTCGATACCTTTTTAAGACCTAAATCCTAAATCAGAGACCCCTGTTAAAGGCATTGTTAAGGGCTCTCGTTGATGTCAGTATCGATGACGATGATGAAAAAGTAGCTTATTTAAAAAAAAAACATACCCAATTCAAGACTAGGGTGCAAAACCACACACTATTTAATACCAAAATGGCCAAAATTGATGCCTTTTTCTGACCAAAACGACTAAATTTTCCATACCCTTTGGGGCCGCACATACCTTTATCGCCCATATAAGGGATTACCCCCCCCCCCCCGGGAGAGGTTAGAAGGTAAGAAAAAGCCAAAACAATCAAATGCAGGCTAGTAAAGCGCGAGAGAACCTGAATTTCTGTTAGCAAACACCATGCAAGACTTCAAGGCATCATCCCCGCCAAACTACTTTAGAAACAAAAATGTGAAAAGAGAAATTTCTTTAACCAACCTTATTGAAAACCCGCTCGACTGTCATAATTTGTTGTCATTAAAAATCCACAGGCATGGGGATTAATTACGCGATTTTCGTCCAAAAGGAGCTGTGACCCCCGTGTTCTTATATTCAAACGATACATCCGTCATCAAATACGAATTACATGAAGAGTTAGGAAACCCCTGAAACAAATACGCAGCATTTGAAAGAGTGGTTATTCTTCCCATTGACGTTAAACTGAACATTTAATGATTTATTGTAAGCACCATTGAGCGATACACAGGTTTTGAAGCCATTTGACTGCTCAGAAACTGCTGGTATCTCCGCACGCTGGGAAAGATGGCTGCGAGCTTTTGAGTTGCTTGCAACGGGAAAAGATGTCAAAAATGTCGACCAGAAGAAGGCGCTACTGCTGCATACAGCTGGATTAGATGTTCAAGACATGTATTTTACGTTAGAAGAGGAAGGAGGGTCGGATAACTATCGGAAAGCGACGGCGACCTTGAATAAATATTTCAAACCGCAAGCAAATGCTCCATATGAAAGGCTTTGTTTTCGTGAAAGTAGTCAACTGGCCAACGAAACCGTCGAACAGTTCGTGACCAGATTGAGACAGAAAGCCAAAACATGTGAATTCGGAGATGCAAACGCTGTGGGGAAGCAAATTCGTGACCAAGTGATTAATAAGTGTTTGTCACACGAACTTCGTCGAAAGTTACTTCAGACGGGTCAAGCCTTGACTCTGCAACGGTTGAGAGAAATTGCCCGTGCTATGGAAGAATCTGAGAAACAGGCCTGTTCGATCGAAGGAGTAAGCAATGCGAGTAACGAGGTTAATAGTGTGGGTGGAAAGGTGGATCACAAAGAAGATGCGAGCACAAGGAATGTTAAATGCTTTTGTTGTGGAAATGTGGGACACAAAGCTAACGATCACCGATGCCCAGCTAAAGGGAAACAGTGCAGGAAATGTAATGGGACAGGACATTTTGAGGCTGTATGTAAAACAAAGAGGAAGCAAAATAGTGGCCGAGGCCGAGGAGCTGGAGGAATGCGTAGGGCAGGCAATAGAAGAAGTAGTGGTGGACACCATCATATAAGGCAAATAGAAGGCGAAGATCAGCAGAGTGATGGCTGTGAGTGTGCATTTGGCATATCAGATGATTCAAATGTTTCAAATGATGGCACAATTCCCGTGAAAATAGGAGGTTTGCCTGTAACCATGATTATTGATTCTGGTGCTAGTTGCAATGTCATTGGTCGTAATGTGTGGGAATCTTTGAAAGCCAATAAGGTTAAATGTGTGTCGAGCAAGGCTTCCAAGAAGTTGTATTCATATGGTGGTAATCAGCCACCACAAGTTGCTGGCACATTTACTGCAGAAGTTTCTGTTGGAGAGAGAGTGCTAAGTGAGGTTGAATTTGTTGTTATTGAAAATAAGGGACAGGCCCTTCTAGGGCGAGAAACGGCCATTGGTTTAGGAGTTCTAAAGCTGGGAACTCCAGTTCAAGTTAATTCACTTGAGGCATCAACTGATGGGGCTAAAGGGGCACCCAGTGTTTTAGAAAAATTTCCCGGATGCTGTGAAGGTACTGGCAAACTAAAGGATTTTCAGCCAAAGATTCCAATTGATCCAGAGGTGCAAGCCGTAGCACAACCCATTAGGAGAGTTCCTTACCACCTACGTTACAACCTAGACGAACTTGTCAAACTTGACATTATCGAGAAAGTGAGTGGACCAAGTTCGTGGGTATCACCAGTGGTAGTGGTGCCAAAGCCCTCAGGTGACTTCCGTTTGTGAGTAGATATGCGACAGGCCAACATCACAATAAAACGAGAACGTTACCCAATACCCACCATCGATGAAGTTTTGCAAGATTTGAACCAGAGCAAGTTCTTCAGCAAGCTGGACCTTAACTCTGCCCATCATCAAATAGAGTTATCACCTGAATCCAGAGATGTTACTACACTTGGTATACACCAAGGATTGTACCGGTACAAACGACTCATGTTCGGTATAAGTTGTGCACCTGAGATGTACCAGAAGGTACTTGGCCAAGTCCTGCAAGAGAGCGATGGAGTCCACAACATTCTTGATGATGCGATAGTTTTCATGCACCCACTGAAGAGGAACATGACAAGAGACTTGAGAATGTGGTCAGAGTATTGAGTAGCAAGGGGTTGACGTTAAACCGTGACAAGTGTCAATTCAGGATGTCACATTTGGTATTTATGGCTCATGTGTTGTCAGCGCGTGGGATTGGTCCAGCAGATGTTAAGAGTGATTTTCTGAGAGTGTTTTATTTCGCCAAAACATACCTTTGGGTGAGCTTATTCATGGAAAAATAGTTTAAACTTCCAACGATTTATTTTACGGCCAAAATTTAAGAAAGTTCGAAATTTGCATATAATGGCGGATTTCGCGGCTTACAATGTTCAGAATTTCACGCTTCTTAACGAAAACAGTGGGGGCGTAAAAACAATCTTATGAAAACAACACTTGGCACAAATATTATTTCATTCTTATACTTTAAAATCGTCTAATAAGTTTCTTGAAGTTTTGTTTGTAGCTTTTTAACGAAGGGTATTTGTACAGCCGCCATTTGTGTCTCTTGGCAAGGAACAAATAAAGGCCAACTTTGACTAGTATAAATGGCCTCTGGTATATATAAATTGGCCAAAATATCTACATTTTAGGAAACCTTGGTTATTGTTTTTTTCACCCAAAAAGTTATAGCTCTGGGAATTAAAATGTTCTCCGTCAGTAAAATAAAATGTTACAGCATGTAAGCGAGTTCAATTTTATGCAAATCACAAGGTTGTTCTTTGGAAGTCAACGGTTTAAAACAGAAAACAATGACTCACCGTTACTTACGTTCCTTCTACTGCTATAGAAACGATGTTAACTCCCCAGTGTCCTTGTGAGCTGTTCTGTAAAATATTTCCAGTACAACAGCGAGCATAAACGGCCATAAAATTCTACAAGGTCGACAATGTTTATATTTGAGATGAGTGGCACACACAATCCTGGTTGTTTTCATCGTCTTGCTCAGTCGAGAGTCCTTTAAAAATATGGTAGAATATACGCTTCAAACCGTGGTAAATTTGTTTCTCATATCCATATGCCTCATGTCGACTCATGAGAAAATAACTCAGTCCCCGTGCACTGAATAAACAACTTGAATGACCTTTGAGGTCAGGAGGTCACTTGATATGTTGTTATGTTACTTTTTCCCCGTTTCACATTACACGCGTAACGCCGTACTGCACATCACGGCATTTGGTTGAATTACGGTATTCAAAATCTCTTTAAAGACATTTCGATTTAAAAAGAAAATTGAAAAAGCAACATTTTGACATAATTGTTAGCTTCATGCATGATACCCTGACATAATTTCAACACTGGATTGATCTCTTTGATGTCGACGTGATTCATAGTTTTGCGCTTAGTAACATTTGGCACACATCTAAACGTGCGCAAAGATAAATACTCAAAAGTAAGAAACCGTTTATCTGCTGGAAAAGCTGGACCGCCGAAGATAATAATGTTTTAAATTCTGCACATTATTTTTTCAAGTAACGCAAGCTATCTGCTTTCAGTAACGCTTCGTGTCGCTTAGCAAAAGTGACAAACTTACTCTATGTAAATAAAGGCTTAGTTACATTTTTTTTCATTCGTTTATTTTTCTAATCTGAAATTTCTGTTATATAGGCTTAAGATTTTCTTTTCAAATTTACCGTTCAATTTCTTATCGCGACCATATTTAAAGACATTCCTTCTCATTTGACTACTGTAAAACTTTACAATCACATATCTTGAGGAAGTTCAATATTTTCCTGCGTCCTTGAAGGCGTCAAAAAAGTGTCAGACATTTATTATTTACTTGTTGAAGTTGTACTCTTAATAGTTTTAAGATGCACTTGTTATTACAAATCAAACATGTTCACTTCCTTATAAAGTTATTGCGATATCTGTCAAGAGCGCTAGCAGCATAACATTTTGTGTGAAAAATTAAACAAACATTCAATACATGATCCTCAGTTACAGTAGCACAGAGTTCATCCGTTTTAATGCTAATATGGCTTTTAAAAGTATGTCCAGATAGATTCTTTTACGGCGAACGGGCTTGGGTGTTCAAAAAAAAAAAAAAAAAAAAAAAAAAGGTGGCAAAAAAAGCGTCATAAGTGACTGAAATGACTAAAACACAGAAACAGGCTGTGTCGTTTTAGTTGGCAAAGGCTGGTGATATACGAGCAGCGAGAGCAAAGCTTATTTTTTTCGCGTGAGATTCGCGTTTTCAGCTCGTTCCTTTCGTGTCTCTAAATCACGCATTCACTGCCATGCTAAGGGCATTATTTATCTCCACTTATAGTCCGCGTAACTGACAATGTCTGGAGATCTGACCCGGATAGTCGCTGCTTTAAAAACCACAGGTGGTGGTGCTATCCAGTAAGATCGTTTGCCTCCTTTGCCTCACATTCGATATTTTTAACTATAAACCCCTGTAGGCCATGTTGAATTTTCAAAATCAGGTAGTTTTCTACACGCTATATCTCTGAAACGAAGTTGGTGCCCCCCATTTTTATTTTATTTTCTTTTTTTGCATTTCTGACACAAGAAACTCATTATCTGACTGCTGTAAAAATTTTAAAAAAAATCTATCCGCTGGAAAATTTTCGCGCGAACGTCCTTAAGTACGGCGTTACGCGTGTAATGTGAAACCGGGG
This sequence comes from Orbicella faveolata, assembly GCF_042242905.1. Lineage (NCBI taxonomy): Eukaryota > Metazoa > Cnidaria > Anthozoa > Scleractinia > Merulinidae > Orbicella > Orbicella faveolata. The sequence continues at coordinate 14,746,436 of NW_028301554.1, forward strand.
AAAAGTAACATAACGACATCTCAGGTGACTTCTTGACCTCAGAGGTCATTAGAGTCGTTTATCCAGTATACGGGGACTGATTTGTTTACCCTGGAGTCGACATGAGGCATATGGATATGAGAAACTTATTTACTACGGTCTGAAGCGTATATTCTATCATATTTTTAAAGGACTCTCGACTGAACAAGACGATGAAAACAGCCAGGACTGTCTGTGCCACTCCGTGTCCCATCTCAAATATAAACATTGTCAACTTTGTCGAATTTTATGGCCGTTTATGCTCGCTGTTTTACTGGAAATATTTTATAGAACAGCTCACAAGGACACTGGGGAGTTAACATCGTTTCTATAGCAGCAGAATGAACGTAAGTAACGGTGAGTCGTTGTTTTCTGTTCTAAACCGTTGACTTCCAAAGAACAACCTTGTGATTTGCATAAAATTGAACTCGCTTACATGTCGTAACATTTTATTTTACTGACGGAGAACATTTTAATTCCCAGAGCTATAACTTTTTGGGTGAAAAAAACAATAACCAAGGTTTCCTAAAATGTAGATATTTTGGCCAATTTATATATACCAGAGGCCATTTATACTAGTCAAAGTTGGCCTTTATTTGTTCCTTGCCAAGAGACACAAATGGCGGCTGTACAAATACCCTTCGTTAAAAAGCTACAAACAAAACTTCAAGAAACTTATTAGACGATTTTAAAGTATAAGAATGAAATAATATTTGTGCCGAGTGTTGTTTTCATAAGATTGTTTTTACGTCCCCGCTGTTTTCGTAAAGAAGCGTGAAATTCTGAACATTGTAAGCCGCGAAATCCGCCATTATATGCAAATTTCGAACTTTCTTAAAATTTTGGCCGTAAAATAAATCGTTGGAAGTTTAAACTATTTTTCCATAAATAAGCTCACCCAAAGGAATGTTTTGGCGAAATGAAAGAAAAATCGATTTTTCGTGACTGTCTTCCGATTCTCGACACTCTCAGAAAATCACTCTTAAAGTGAAGGCTGTTGTTGATGCCCGTGAACCGACGAATGCTGCTGAAGTCAGGAGCTTCCTTGGGCTGGTCAATTTTACTGCACGTTTCATTCCTGACCTGGCAACAGTATCCGCACCTCTCCGCCTGCTTACAAAGAATGGAGAACCTTTTGTGTAGGGGCCAGAGCAACAGCAATCATTTCATGAGTTAAAGAAACGACTGTTCAGTGTAGAGACACTTGGATATTTTGACAAGAATGCCCCAACTAAGGTGATCGCAGATGCAAGCCCTGTAGGCTTAGGAGCTGTATTAGTACAACAGCAAGGAGAAGAGCTACGCGTTATTAGCTATGCAAGCCGAAGCCTGTCAGATACAGAACGTCGATATTCTCAGACCGAGAAAGAAGCTTTAGCGATAGTGTGGTCCTGCGAAAGATTTCACATGTATTTGTATGGTGCTGACTTTGAATTAATGACTGACCACAAACCTCTGGAATGCATTTTCTCACCCACATCGAAGACCTGCGCTAGGATTGAGAGATGGCTCCTCAGGATGCAGCCCTATAGATTTACAGTGGAATACTTTCCAGGGCCCAAGAACATTGCAGATTCTTAATTACGTCTCCTGCGTCCAGTGCCACAGTCAAGAGACGAGAACGAAACAGAAGAATATGTGAAGTGGGTAGCTCAAGAATCAATGCCTGTTGTCTTGACAACTCGTGAAATTGAGAGAGCATCTGCACATGACCCAGAGCTGAAAAGTGTACGAGAATGTCTTTTAAATGGGAAATGGCATGCTATAGAATTCAAGGAGTACCTGCCAGTGCGAGGTGAATTAAGTGCAATTGGAAAGCTTGTTCTTCGTGGACCTCGAATTGTATTACCAAAGCAACTTCGCTGTCAAGCACTGAAGTTGGCGCATGAAGGTTATCCTGGAATTGTGACAATGGAGCGACGCTTGCGCACCAAAGTGTGGTGGCCAGGCATTGACAAAGAGGCGGAAAGAGTTTGTAAGACCTGTCATGGCTGTCAGTTAGTTTCACAACCGCTTAAACCAGAGCCGATAGTACGTACAGAGTTGCCTTCTGCACCATGACAACATCTAGCGGCTGACTTATTGGGTCCACTGCCTTCCGGGGATTATGTCTTTGCCGTGGTGGACTATTACAGTCGATTCTTTGAAATGGAATTCACCAAATCTACTACATCTGAGAAGACTGTGTCAATGCTGTCCAGGATTTTCGTCATTCTTGGTCTTCCTTTGTCCCTCAGGACGGGCAATGGGTCGCAGTATGTCAGTGACCATTTCAAGAAGTACTTAGAAGAGGATGGAATTGAGCACCGGCGAACCACGCCCTTATGGCCACAGGAAAATGGTGAGATTGAAAGACAAAACCGCAGTATCCTGAAACGCCTGCGTATTGCCCAAGCAGAAGGTCGTAACTGGAGATCAGAGATGGACGACTTCTTACTGATGTATCGTAGCACACCTCATTCTACAACTGGGGTTAGCCCAGCAGAATTGTTGTTTGGAAGACGCATCAGGACCACAATACCCCAGCTGCAAGAGTTCACTGTTGAAGATGAAGTCAGAGACCGTGACAACGAAAGGAAAGAGAAAGGGAAGGTGTATACGGACTGCAAAAGAAACGCGCATGAAAGCAAGATTCAAGAAGGCGATAAGGTGTTGTTGAGACAGGAGAAAGAAAACAAACTGTCGACGACATACAGTCTCCATTTACAGCTGTTCAGAAGAATGGTAATAGTGTTCTTGTTGAGGCCGATGGTGTACAGTACCGTCGAAATGTGGCCCATGTGAAAAAGTGTCTCGAGCGAGATAATGTACCCCATGCCACCAGTAAATCATCAGATACAACAGAGGCTCAAGGAGTGACACCAGGTTCACCAAGCTAAGAGTTTAGAGAATCTGTAAAAGTTCCTCCTGGAATGAGAAGTGGAGAAAAACTACTGGAGTACAAACCATCAGATGATGCCACTACGTGGTAAAGTGATTCTACGTCCACCTTACGTCCATCAAGAGTCAAACGACTACCGTCTAGATTTCAGGACTATGTTGTCAGGAGTACCCAACGACACTTTAACTGGAAATTTAATATGTGACTTCCCAAGCACTGATTCTGTGCTCCCACGTCAATTACCATTAATAAGCAACTTTCCTGGGAAAAAAATATCCGCTCTTCACTGCTAGCAAGATCGACTTTATTTCATAAAACTCCCAGCCAAACATAATGATAATTTTGAATACCGAGCTAGAAAAATAGCAATTAGCCAAGTAGCCAGCCAGCAGTAAAGGGTAACATTGTAAATGCCAGCAAGGCAATTATAAGCGAAAAAATGTTCTGGCCAGCGTTTTGGCCTAGATTAAAAACAAACGCATTGTTTAAGACCTTTATTCAACAGCCTATTGTCTGTTGACTATTATTAGAGATAAATTAGCAATATGTGGTTATTTTTGCCGCTATGAGCAAAATCTACACTTTGATTATGTTATCACTTAAAAACAATACAACTTACCACTTATGTCTTAAGCGGATCGGACAAGGTGTCTCCCAGCACGTTGTTTTCCGATACTTCAGATGTCTTCCAGGTTCAGCATACGTGTGACAGTTTGGCACTTTACGTTCTGACATCTAAAACGATTCACACTTATGTTTAAAATAAGATCCCTCTAATCCTTCTAGACATTCAGATCAAACTTGCTTTCACCAAAGAAATGCCTGTTGCAAAATTACTTTTATATAACGCTGTAAGGGAAATGAACAAAAAATTATATTGAAGTCCTTTACTACATATCGGCCTTACTTCTACATTGCTAGCCCAATAATGATTGTAATTTCAACAACAGCAACACACTTTATATGTTTACCCCGATTTAGTAGTTTACAATTATTGCTAATGATTTTTTTGAAAACTAAAGGGTTATGCCAGCTCCTTAAAACAACCAAAGGGAGCTGGTTTAGTGCTGATTAGTAACACCATGTTTACCTCAAAAGTATTGAAAAACGTGTTTTTCTTTTTCTTTGGACAACTGTCTTCTCTGAGCTTCCCACTCTGGAATTGCGAGATAAAAGTGTATAAACCACATTAGAATCTTTATCATAAAATGAATAAAAAAAATCTTGATAATATATACCTTGAATGTTGGTGATCCATCTCAGTCCATGTCACTGATCCATGCCTTACCCAAGACTGCAAAGCACTGTCAACACAACTTTCACAAAATTAATTTAACTTGAAAGCTAAACAACCAAAGACACTCACATTCCTAGAGGTAGTTTACTGTAAAAATTTCAGAAATACCCATTGAAGGGATGTTTAAAGCCGTTCACCGTAAAAGTTTCACACAGTTAAGTGCAAAGTTTCACAGCAAAGACCCCAGCATTGTTAGGATGTTATAGGCCGTTCACCGTAAAAGTTTCACACAGTTAAGTGCAAAGTTTCGCAGCAAAGACCCCGGCATTGTTGGAATGTTATAGGCCGTTTACCGTAAATGTTTCACACAGTTAAGTGCAAAGTTTCGCAGCAAAGACCCCGGCATTGTTGGGATGTTACAGGCCGTTCACCGTAAAAGTTTCACACAGTTAAGTGCAAGCATTCGCAGCAAAGACCCCGGCATTGTTGGGATGTTACAGGCCGTTCACCGTAAAAGTTTCACACAGTTAAGTGCAAAGTTTCGCAGCAAAGACCCCGGCATTGCTGGGATGTTACAGGCCGTTCACCGTAAAAGTTTCATACAGTTAAGTGCAAAGTTTGCAACAAAGACCCCGGCATTGTTGGAATGTTAAAGGCCGTTCACAGTAAAAGTATTGCTATTAACAGCATCATTACTCGTTAACTCGTTAACAAAATGTATCAATCAGATCAATGTAATGTCATAAATATACACTGAACGATCAGCATAAAAGATTCACAAACTTAATCTCGTGATTTCATCAACAAATTTGCTCGTCTTTTCTTGGGTACCAGTCCATGACATCGGGTAACGTTTGCAGCATCTTTAGCTGTGCTTCTTATAGTTCACGCAGTTAATTTTACACCTGAAAAATGATATGTTTTAGAAAATGTAACATACTGCACAATCCCTCTTATACCGGCGTCCTCCCCCCGTCCACACACACACACATGCATCCAAATACGCATACAGCCAAGGATACATAATAATATACAAAACTGGTGATACTATCGGGCCCCTCAATGTAAGATCTAGATCAAGAACTATGTTCACAAAAATAGCTCATTCATGAGAGAATTCAATGAAATGTCTTAGATTTTAACTGATGTCACATTGCTGAAAATTACATTCCCTGGGGCAAGTCAAAGAAGCACGGATTTAACTGTTTAAGAAAAATGATTGTGGAATAATTTTTTACCGCTCATTTCGTCATCAAACTGTAACCCAGAAGCGTGAATTCAGTGAATGATGTGAACTGGTGCCACGCCCCTCCCCTATTTTTTCGTGTGCCATGTTTCGTGCTTTGCCTTAGCTACATGAACTGAACCGCGCGATAACTGTTCCACCACAAAATCACTGTCTGTGCCATCATAAAAAGAAGGACAATAAGGCGAAATGTCTCCATTTCCGGTAACAACGCAGGCATGCAAAATAACTTGTTCTCTAAACTGAATGTTAACAAATGGGAACGCATAAGAAATTAAATTACACATTATTGTCCTGGCGCTATCGACACCGAAAGAACGAAATCTGGAATGACATGATTGCCTTCTGGTCTTTTCTGACCTTTGACATGGCAAGCCTTTGTATTCCCTTTTAAATCCCAAAGTACAGTACAATTAGCATTGAACTAGATCAATCAGGTGTGTTGGTCAACAACTCTTTCAGGACAAATTTTCGGCGATACCAAAAGGCAGCAATAGGTAATCAGCCTTCAGTTATATAAAGAACACGATCGGACTTCAGTAAAGAAACCGATGGAAACAATACTTTCTTACACCGGGAAAAAAAATAATCATTTCAATATCTCGTCAGTTTGTCCAAGACGCGGCAAATGTGTTTCAATAGCTCGTGTTTTAACGTTCGACCCGTTAAAAAGCGGTCATCATCGACTGCAGCACCGGGATCGGATTTCACTGGTCGTTAAAATTACAGAATTGAAATTACACTTGGAAGTAGGATCACTGTGGATGAATGCACTGACAATTTCGAAAACCCTTCCAAGTTCTGAGACATATTAGGCCTTTTCTTGATTTCACTGTCTTCACTGAAGCTGCACTTTCCGTTGGGTTTGAAATACAATACAGTGGCGAATACAGTTTGAAAACCTGCGCCGGCTTTTCCCGCACACATTGCTTAAACATTATCACTGAATATTAAATACATAGGCTGATTCAGCTAGTTCAACTCCAAAGTAGAACCTTTGAATTTATCAGTGGAGTCCTCAGAGTTCTCTGGCTGCCAAACCCTCAAACAACTGGTCGGCAAAATCTGATCGCGCTTGAAACCGACCGTTGGACACAAAATTATACGGGAACAATGTTTTAGTTACAAAATATTACGAGGTTACCCGAGTCTCACCGGGCCTCAGGCAAAAATGTGAAAAGACTGTACGAACCAACAAACGTCATCACCAGATAACCAGTTGTCTCAAGGTAGAACATGAAAGCAGAACAGACGATGATTTTCCGCGACCGGATCAACGGTGGTGAAACATGCAACTGAACGTGGGAAAAAGGAGCGTCAAGGGAAAAGAAACCGATCTAATTTCACACTATAAATGAGAGCAGAACAGGCTTCTATTGTTTGCTGGTAAATAAAACTTTAATAAACAACAACAACAACAATTTATTGGTATTCCCATATAAATGGTGTTACCTAAATACATAATCGTTAAATAAAAATTCAAAAACGAAACAAATTACAACAGCAACCAGAAAGAAAAATAAACATAGTTAGTTACAAGATTCTTCATTTTAAGTTCTAGGGTTACAAAGTTCTCTTATTTGTAGTGCTTCATATGTAAAGTAACCTAGTTTTTTACAAATAAAAGAACTAACATTATATTGTAAGCATGTTTTCAAACAAAAGGTCAAGCAGTCAGAGAGTGTCAAGTGACACACTTCAGTCAGTGATTGCATCCGGAATGTAATTTCCAGCCAGAACTGATTAGTAAAACCACAATGTAAGCTATTTGAACACCAAAAAAAAATTTCCAGCTAGCTAGCTCTCGATAAGCTAAATTCTCAGCAAGATTCTGTTTAATGCTAAAATTCCCAGCCAGCTCAACTTTAATCTGTAGAGCGGATATTTTGCGGAGCGGATCCGACGGGTACTCCTGTGTTGTAGGCTGTGTTCAGCTGGCCCCAGAGTAGAACTCTTACACCCAGATGTGAACTGAACTTGATCTGTTTGTTGTGTTACACTTCTGTTTATGCCAGTTTGAAGTGTTCAAGCGCTGTTAGGACTTCCATAAGACATTCAGAGACATTTGCATGCATATAGAATTGATCAGGTTTATTCTGTTTTGTTTTTCCTTCAACCTGACAAGTAATTCAAAGAAGGGAGGAATGTAGTGTTTGTGAATGTTTAGCTCTACCCTCCTCACCCCTCTGTTTTGTATATCGGAGCATGCGTGTTGGATGTTAATGATTAGAAAAACGTGTTCGACTCTTGCAATGGTGTTGTTTACTGTTGTTGGTTAAATCCGAATCATCCTTGGTTAAATGCGTGAATACACTACACAGTGGTCAAAGTTGGATAATCATATCTTGCCAGCAGATGACCTGCACCTCTTTAAAACTTCTATTTTGATTTGTTCTTGTTAATCTGCACCTCTTTTGCTTTTAGGGCTAGGGGCATTGTTTGTGTTGTATACCTATTGTTTCGTTTGGCGAATCATAAAGACCCTTGTAAACGGTGCGTGATCGCCCATAGCCAGTAGTGTTGGTGGTGTCATCGTGCTGTTGTTTTACTGATGAGAAAAGATGAAGTATTTTATTTTTTTATATAGACACGACCGTTTTACTAGAAAATACGCCACTCGCAAAATTCATACGAAACCACATCCGGGACTCGGGTGGCGTATTTTCCATATCCTCACTAGTGAAGATGTCGATGATTTCATTGATATCAAGTTTGTCTGTAAAATTGTATTTAAATTTGTTGGTGGATGATCGAAATATCTTCGGGTCTTCCTCGAAAGTCTTCGGCAATCTTCGGACATTTTCGGAAGATGTTCGGCAATGTTGGTTTAACCTTCAAACAAGGTTTGGAGAATCTTCGGAGATCTTCGTAAAGTGGTCGGAAATCTTCGGAAAATCGCCAAAAACGCCGTCATCAGTATTAACTATCTAATAACCGAGAGTGAGGTCGTTACGGGAAAATCTCAAACTGAGGCCTTACCGTATTGACCGAGCGATAGCTGGGTCAATACGGTAGGCCGAGGTTTGAGATTTTCCCATAACAACCGAACGGTCGAGGTTATTAAGTTGTTTATTATATGGCTTATGATCTAAAGAAGAGAAAAACATTATTCGAGCGGAAGTCGTTAATTTACATCTGGCGATGCGCGCGTTTACCGATTCATTCATCGTCTCAAGCTCAGGGCAAAACTACACAGTCAGTGAACTTTACCACTGTATCACGTATTCCGTTAAAAACAGATTTCTTTACGGGAAAAATGATCGTCACAGCCTCAAAGGGGAGTTTTTCCGACTTTTGTGGCGAAACGTCAACGCATATAGAGAAGACAGAAAGTGCTTCAAAATAGTTCAAACAAACGGTCTTTCGGTGAAAGAAAACACTAAATCAGTATTTTCTTTCACCGAAAGACCGTTTGTTTGGACGATTTTGAAGCACTTTCTGTGCCTCAGAATGCACTGTTCAGAATAACTCGATCTTCGCATTCGCTTTCGACAACATATCTTCGCTTTCTTCATTCTGGGATTTATGGATGAACTATTCAAGCCTTGTGAACGTCTAAAACTACCTGCAGTTTCCAGGAACACTGCTACCCACAGCAACCACCCGATTGTTTACATTTGATGATCCTGGAAGCTGATTTACACTTGCTTGTGTTAAAGCGAGGGAATCTATTTGATGAGAACTGTGACAGAGTTCAATATTTCGGTAATTGTTGTGACTAAGATGATAACTTACAAGTTTCTTCGTGGTGTTCTGCTCAGGATGCATGACAGATCTGCCGATGGTGTTTTTCACTCAGCGATTTTAGCTTTACTTAAGACTCGGCAAACTTTGATTGTTTTTCACTAGTGCCCGCCAAGGTTACCCGCTGGGCTGCTAAGTCAAAAACGACTTCTATATAAATTTTATTAAGGAAAAATCTCTGAACTTTTAGCTAGTCGGAATTAAATTTACTTTCTCTTACTGTTAATCGACTTTCATCGTTTCAATGCGCTTGGATTTTCAGAGCCGGGCTCTTCCGAATTTGCATAATCCGCAATCGGCCCGTGGGCGTTACGGCTGCATAATGACCGCTCAGATCTCGCTCTTAGCCAATCAGAGCGCGCGTTATATCGGCCACAAGCCAAAGCCATATAATATATATAATAAAAAGAACATTACACGTTAGCTCGAAGATATGAATTTTATGTTCTCATGGCAAGAGTAATATCTCACGAGTGAGCGTAGCGAACGAGTAAGATATTGTTCTTGCCACCCGAACATAAAACTCATATCTTCTCGCCACCGTGTAATATCTTCTATAATATCTATCTTCTATATATATAAACAACACTGAAACACCAGGATTTTTCCTTTTACTAAAAAATCATATCTTCATCGCGCGCAGTGAAGATACTATTTTTATCTTTCACACTGTGAAGATATCATTCCTTTTTGATAACATTTTTCTTTTGTCCCTTTAACTACACTTAAATTTGTTGATGTATGATCGAAACATCTTCGGATCTTCTTCGCTCGTCTTCAGCAATCTTCGGAAAATGTTCGAAAATCTTCGGAAAGTGGTCCGAAATCTTCGAAAAATCGTCAAATGCTGTACCACAGCAAGATGTAATGAGACGGAGTGGATTGTCTCTTTCGTGTGTCTTAACATTTCCAAAGGCTACCCCAGGTTTTGGCTCTAAATTTGTAATCCATGCGGCAATCTCCTGACTAATCTGCCCTTCAGAGAGCCATTTACGACCCCAATTCTTAATCTGCTCAAAATGATCAAGTGTAGGATCCGAATCTGCCTTTACAGAATTCTACCTTAAGCCACTTTCCCAGAACCTTCCATCATTTATTAAGGATTCTACCGATTTAATCAACAAGATACAGGCCTTGAATGCAAAAGGTCCATTCCCAGTAGGTTCTCTGCTCGTTTCCTGGGATGTGGTTTCAATGTTCCCTGACATTGACAACAACTTGGGTATTACCGCCGTTAGAAAGGCCCTTGATTATAGATCTTCTAAATTTCCCTCTACTGATTGCATAGCTGAGGCCGTTGAAATTTGCCTCCGTGTTAACAATTGCCATTTTTCCGAACAAAATTTTGAACAAAAACATGGTACCGTTATGGGACCAAAGAATACGCGTAGTTACTAAGACTTAGCAATAGGCATAATCGATGAAAAAGCCAAATTAGAAGGTAGCTTAAAACCGTTGCTCTGGTGGAGGTATAGAGATGATATTTTCGACCTCTGGACTCAAGGTCTGCCTAAATTACTTGAATTCACTGACTACATTAATTCTTTGTACCCCACCATCAAATTCGAATTGGTTTATTCAGATAGTTTTTTGCATGTTTTGGATCTTACATTACAAACATTACATTACATTACATACTGACAGCCATGTCTATTTGCCATTTTCCAGTTCACACCCGTCACATTGCAGAAGGGTAATACCTTATGGGGTAGCCTTGAGAATTAAGCGCAATTGTTCCACTGATGATTTTTTGTAAACTAGATGTGAAGAATACAAAGGGTATCTTAAGTCGCAAAATTACCCGGCAGATTTAGTTGACAAACAGTTTGATAAGGCTCTTAAAATTCCAAGATCCGAACTTTTAAGCAAAAAGGTGAAAACTAACAAAAAAGTTTTTCCTCTGGTACTCGATTATAATCCCATTTTGCCAGACATTCAAAACAAGGAAGCACTTAGGATGCACTTTCATTTATTAAGATCTTCACCTCAAATCACAGAAATTTTTCCAGCTAAATCTGTTTTCCCTGCTTACCGCCGAACCAAAAATCTCAAAGAAGTTCTAGCACCATCTAAATTTCGACCAAGCTCTGCTGCTAATCAGACGGTCAATGAGGGCGGTTGTTCTAAATGTGATAAAAATAGGTGTGACTTGTGTAAGAATTTCCTACTTCAAGCTTCTAAATTCCAAAGCTCGGCCACGGGTAGGCAAGTTTCCTGAGGTGAAAATAGCAATATCTACCGGCGCATTCATTTGTTCATGTTTGTATTTCTTGAGTTCCGTTATGTTGACATACATGGTACAGAAATGCTTAAATAGCGTATGGTGCAGCGCAGTATTTCACCGTGCTTCTTTGGAAACAAAGTGACCATGGCCTTCAAACTGATCCTCGTCTTCGCAGTTATTGCGGTTTTTGCTGTTCATGTCCTGAAACTGACAGCGTGTGGTACGTAAGCTTTTTTCCTACTTTTATTAAACGTTTGTATCTAAGGAAGCAAAAATTCATAAAACTCATACAAAAGTGATAATTTTGTGGTAGGATCGACGAAGCACTGTTTGGATTTTTCTACATGTAAAAAAGGAAATCTAAATTAGTTTTCGTATTATTTCACTGAGGTTTCATTGTTAAGTATGTTTAAAAGCTCAGTTCAGTCCAACCTAATTCGTGCCAAAACATCCAACAATGTTCCATAAGATTCATTTAGAAGGTCAGAGGTGTATTGTTAAAATTTTAAAATATGCCTTGATTTTGTCGAACAGTATTGGACATATGATAGGAACCTAGTAGAAAGTGAAGACTGCAGACTACGTATACAGGAGCCCATCAGTAGGAGCGTGCAACTACCCCATATTCTTGTCACGGCGTTTTCACAGACCGATCTAATTTTAGTTTGAATTTACCGAGAATTCATGGAAATAATTTGTCACCATGTTAATGATGCAAACTGACAAAGTTACCAGGACTGAGTCCGGGGACTGAGTACCGTCTCTTTATCAGTGGTACTAGAAAATTAGGCATTGTAGGTTAAAAATCCGACGTACGTCTGGTTAAACAAAAGTGTAGCTACAACGCGCGCACCCTTTTTTTTAAATTTATCTTTTAATTTACAAACGGTTTACAATATATATAATAAGTGTCTACTTACTTGACAGTATTCTTTAATTTTTTGTCAACCTATTTACTTCACACACAGTTTAGAATATTAAGGACGCTCGTGCGAAAATTTTCCGGTGGATAGATTTTTTTGAAATTTTTACTGCAGTCAGATAATGAGTTACTTGTGTCAGAAATGCAAAAAAAATTGGGGTCGCCTACTTCGTTTCAGAGATAAAGCGTGTGGAAAACTACCCTGATTTGGAAAAATTGGCGCACGTAATTCAGCATAGTCTACAGGGGTTTATAGTTAAAAATATCGAAGGTGAGTCAACGGAGGCAAATGATCTTAGTCACATTTTGTAGAAGTGGGTCTGTTGCGTAAATAATTCCAAACGTTACCAACGTTTTCACAAAACTTAACCCTTCAAGAGGCATTTGAAACCGTCGCACAGATAAACGAAGAGCTTAAAAGAAGGAATGCGATGGTGCATTTCGATAAAAATTCAAACTTCTAGTCGATAGATTTTCTTCATTTTTTCGCCAATCGTAGAAAATCGGTAGAGAAAATGATCCATCAAAAGAAAAATAGGGGTCACTGAACGTCCAAGATCGTTAAATCCAGGCAAAGCTATAGCAATGGCCATCTGCCCTATCATTGTTCGTTTTACTGACTTAGCGCGCGCTCGTGCATGACGTGGCGTGTGAATTTGCGTGCGCAGTAAGGATGCGCAGAAACAATTAGCGCGAACGTCCTTAAGTACGTATCTACTTACTTAACACTGTATCTTTTGTTCACTAAGCTACTTCGCTACTTCACATAAATCTATGGGTTAGTAAATGTAAAAAAAAGAAAAGAAAGGTAAAGCAAAAAGACGAAAAATAAAGAGTTACAAAAGAAATCTATATGTAGTCTTGATCTTTGTAATGTTCAAGTTATGAACAGCATTTCCCGTTGTATATTGATTTTTTTTCTCTTAAAAGCGTGGGAAAACTGCATCTTCTGTTATTCTCTCTGTTCAATAATTAAAAATTCAAAATCTGCCAGTGCATGAGGCTCTTCGTTAAAATGAATAGCAACTTCACAAGTACCTCTTTTGGTGATCATAGAAGACTTGTGGTTGCGGAAACGAATTTTAAATTCGTTACTTGTGGAACCAACATATTGCACATTGCATTTCTTGCACGTAACCAAGTAGATGACATTTTTAGACTGAAAATTAAGAATCTGCGTAATAGGATACGTCCTGCTAGCACTAGTGCTAGTAAAGCAATTGGATTCATTTAAATAATTGCGACATAGATCACATCTAGCTGTGCATTTAAAGCAACCCCGCTGATTATCGGGCGTGCAATGTTAACCTTACTTGTGTAACCTTAGTGACGATAATAATAGTCTTGATGACCGTCTGCTCACAAGAGAGGCCTTTTGTTGTGCTCGATTATGCACCCTCACACCTCATGGACTCAACAAAAGGTGCGAGATTAATTCCAGGAATAGGATTCGCTACAATTAACACCATCTTGTTGCTGTATTTTATTTGATTTTTATTTGCTTTTTAGCGGGCGTTTTGCTATTTTTGTTATTACGCAATTCTTATGTAACCTTATGTGAAACTTTTTTTATTTCTTTGTTCTCTTTGTAAGCTATTGTTTTGTAACTTATTTAAGGCTTTTTCACTTTTTGTAAATTTTATTCCGAGTATTGATATTCTTAGTGTTGAAGAAGCCCGAATGGGCGAAACGTCCACCTGAATTAAAGACCTCCTACGAGAAAAGTTCGCATCTTCTTCTGTTTATTCAACCTATGATTATTTAAAGAAGAAGCGTTCAGTATCCACTGGATCCTTTTTTTGTATTACTTCAGGTGGACTTCACGTTGAAGCTGTTTGGGCGTGGAAGACTCCTTGCATGCTATAAAAACGACTGAGGATAAGAAGTATTCGTGAAACGAGAGAAATACAATAAAGTCATGAATGCACGAAAAAGAATTGTTTGTATCGTTGATATCAGCCATTAACAAATCTCTATCTTCCTACTGCCATTATTTCTTTGATTTGCCCTTTAACAGGGAGCTTTAGCAACGCCAAAGACGACGCCTAGTCAAAAATGAGTTTATATTTTACCAGCGAAGTTCGCAATTGTCTAGACCTGTTCAGTACGCCAATGGCTCTAAAAACGTGCTCAGGTCAAATATGCAATGACAGCGTATAATTCCAAATGGAAATACGAAAAATTAGCAATCGTCGTTCGCCTTCCTCAGACTACCTAGAATTTGGTCATTTCTCGTTGTTTTGCAGAGGACCGCAAAGAAATGCACAAAAATTTATAACGCGCGTGCACAGCCATTGTTCTGCTCATTAAACATTTAGATTAGCGGCGTTCCCGTTACAGTCGTCGTCGTGCTTTGCTAAGGCCCGAACCTAACTGATGAGTTAAGTACGGCAGAAGAGCAGCGTTTGAATCAGTTTGGTTCGGCAGGTTAGGTTTGGTGCGGCAAACAACATTAAATTCGGCAGGGTAAGTCGCACTATGCGACGTTGGAGCGGCAGCTGATTCATACGGCGTTCTCCTCATGTGTCGAACCCAATGCATAAATTACTGTAATGTATTTTTTATATCAAGGGACTCGTGCCTGGCTCAAAATTGAGTCGCATGACCAGTCATGCATGAAGCTTGAAATCATCGCTAAAAATAAAGACAACAAAATGTGCCTTCGATTTATGAGAAACGGGACTGTATCAGCGAGTTTCTTTAGCGCAAATTCATTTTTTTCTTTTTCTTCGTGATAATAGCCCAGCTTATGAGATTTCCCTTTAACAAGTCGAATTAAGCGGGAGAAAACCTGCCTAAATACAAACACTGAACCTTGAGTTTGAATTTGCTTCCCTAAATATTGCTATAACAGCGACATGTTGGTCACAGCTTTTCTATTTGGACAGAGTTCTTGAATTCAGAACGCATGTTTTCTCGTAGCCTGCGAATAGGTTCCCGGTGAGCCCGAACGAAGCTCATTCTTCTATTTCGCGCTCGCCGAATGTTTTTTTCCTTCTTCTCCGGGAGCCTGTTCGCAGGCTAATTTTCTCGTCGAAAATTGTTACCACCGACTTCCCGAATTAAGAAGAGAAGACCCTCGTTTCTTTGGGATGTTTACGGGTTATTGATTTATGTTTCAGGGAAAACACAAGATTAAAGCAAATCTAAGAGGAAGAGGAAACAACAGTTGTGTCTCATGCCTGGAAGCGAAAATCAGTGGAGATAAGAAATGAAAACACTCTTGAGATAAAAATGATGCATGAAAAGCGTCTGCCTTAAGCTTCATCTTTGTTTGGTTGGTTGATTTATATCAGTTACAACCCTAGCAAGCCTTTATGTACGCTGTATCTCAATCAGTGTCTCAGCTGGAGTTCGCTCCATGAAGGAAACCAAGAGCTTTGGAGCTACTTACATATTTTACACTCTACGGTACACCAAACGGACGGTTTTTTGGCAAAATTAAAATCGCCCGAAATTTTTAGCACGAAATGTACACTAAACACGTTTGTGTGTCTTTTGGAATAGGGGTGAGGGGGGAATCAATCAAACAAAAGGTAACCAGCCAGTAAGTACAACCTAAGTTAAATAACTAGTTCACATCTTAGGTTTAGGTTAGTCTATGTAAGTGAGCAGCAAGAGATCGACTGGCTAAGATATGGAATAGACATTTCTCAGATCATTAATATTCATCAACTTTACACACAGAAAATCATGACTGTGACGGTGTTTAGATATATGATCTTAATTTGCATAGATTTTTACTATTTTATTTCTCGGTTTTCTCCTTAGTTTTAGTTTCGATTGAGAAGATATATCAAACAGTCAAGAAAGTGTTTGACTACATTTCCAGACACCTCGAAGATCGTCAAAAATACTCCGCTGCGCATCGTATTTTCAACTTCTCTTCCCGGTGTTTAGAAATGGGTTCAAACACAGTCTTTCGTGTTTGATACTTTACTTCAAAGATCAGATTCGTTGAGTACCCCTGGAGTGTGCCCACAAAGATGTTGAAACACAGCTGAAAACATTCATAAAATTTGAAGAATTCGTAACAGCTGTGCTAACACGAGTCGTGGGCGCATGTTTCCACTGACAACTGTTTCAGTTTTCTGTGAGAACAGATGCTGACAGCGCTTGTTATAATATTACGTTGAGTTACGAGGCTACTAAAACATAGGAGACAATATTGCCTGATAACTCAATAAGAAGAATTGTATCGAAACTCTCGAATACTTCTTTTACATTGTTTTGACTTTTAAACGTTAGAAAATATTCTTTAGTAGTTATTCTGGGAGCTGTCTGTTTGTCTACGTTGCTCAAACCACTCGATCTGTCAGTGGAAACTATTATTTTTTCGCTTTCATATTTGCGTTTTATTAAATATAGGTGCAAGGTGTGATTTCAAACAGAACATGGTGCTTTGTTCATTGGGACAAATATTAGTATAACAAGTTTCCCCAGGTGGAAATAGCAATATCTACCGGCACATTCATTTGTTCATGTTTGAATTTCTTGAGTTCCGTTATGTTGACATGCATGGTACAGAAATGTTTAAATAGCGTATGGTGCAGCGCAGTATTTCACCGTGCTTCTTTGGAAACAAAGTGACCATGGCCTTCAAACTGATCTTCGTCTTCGCAGTTATCGCGGTTTTTGCTGTTGATGCCCTGAAACTGACAGCGTGCGGTACGTAAGCATTTTTCCTACTTTTATTAAACGTTTGTATCTAAGGAAGGGCAAATTCATAAAACTCGTACAAAAGTGATAATTTTGTGGTAGGATCGACGAAGCACTGTTTGGATTTTTCTACAAGTAAATAGGAAATCTAAATTAGTTTTCGTATCATTTCACTGAGGTTTCATTGTTAAATATGTTTAAAAGCTCAATTCAGTCCAACCTAATTTGTGCCAAAATATCCAACCATGTTCCATACGATTCATTTAGAAGGTCAGAGGTGTATTGTTAAAATTCTAAAATATGCCTTGATTTTGTCGAACAGTATTGGACATATGATAGGAACCTAGTAGAAAGTGAAGACTGCAGACTACGTATACAGGAGCCCATCAGTAGGAGCGTGCAACTACCCCATATTCTTGTCACGGCGTTTTCACAGACCGATCTAATTTTAGTTTGAATTTACCGAGAATTCATGGAAATAATTTGTCACCATGTTAATGATGCAAACTGACAAAGTTATCCTAACTACTTCACACACAGTTTAGAATATTATGGACGTTCGTGCGAAAATTTTGAACTTTGTAATGTTGTTATTGTGAACAGCATTTCCCGTTGTATATTGATTTTTTTCTCTTAAAAGCGTGGGAAAACTGCATCTTCTGTTATTCTCTAGCTAAAACTAAACAAATGTGAGTTATTCAGTTACCAAGTCAGAAGTCATGCAGGATTGGTACATTTTTAGCCAAGTGCCAGCGAGACCAAGGGCTGATATCAGCCTAATCTCATGTTACTTAAAAAAATCCACTTCGTCTTCTCTTTATAGCGAAGAATAGACTACTGATCAACAGAATGAAACTGACAGGAGGAACTCTTGTGGGCTTCTATCGCGTCAAAGATAAGTTCTTAAGGCCGACGAGATATGAAATCACTGTCTTCGGACGGACATTTAAGGGCAGGTAAGCAAGTGTTGATGGTGAATGCCGGTCTGAGCCTGCTATGCAGTTATTTATATCTCTAATAAATGAACAAACGAACGGACAAACGAACGAAAACAAAGACCGAACAAACGAGCGAACAAACGAACGAACAAACGAATGAACGAATAAATAAATGAAGGAAGGAAGAAAGGAAAGAGAAAAAAGTAGAAAGATTACTAAGTTAAAAATACTCGTTTTAAAACTATTAGAATTTAAAAATTGAACTAGCTAAATTTAAAACTAAAAAACAAACATTATGCCGATAACCGAAAGTATAATGTTATTTTATCGCGAGGCATTTCCTATGCCTTATCAGTTTGAGGGTTGTGTTCTAATCTGGCAAAAATGGAAATCTCCTGTCCAATGAAAAATGGGCGCGTGTCACAATTAAGTACAAAAAGGTTGGTTATCTCGTACACGCGGTCCCCTTCTACTATTGCCATAATCGCAAGAAGAACTTTTCTGTTATTTAGCGTTCAGACGTATTTGTTCTTTCAGGCAAGTGCTCTTTAGTTATTTCGTCTTGTAGTATTTATAGAGTTCATTTTCTTTGATTCCTTATGTGCTTAATTGCGCAGCTCTTTCGACGTGTAGTCTAATATGGGTACACCTCGTGTTTTAATTCTGGGCCATTCGTTTATTCGTCGCTTACATGATTTCATTGAAAGTGACTCTGGGCATTTGGATTTAAAGTTCCAATTGACGGCGTCAGCTCACATAAGTTGGCGTGGAGTTGGGGGACGCACAATCGCTAAAACGGTTAAGTTCGACCTACGTATCCTTCACTCGTTCCGCCCAGATATAGTTATTGTGCAACTTGGCACTAATGATTTAACATCTTGTCCTCCTTTGCAAGTGGGCTCTGCCATGGAGGATTCCGTGCACTTGCTGCGTGATTCGTAAGGTGTAAAGGGTGTATGCGTATGCCAGACTATGCGAAGACTTTCAGCTGTGGTTTTCAACCAAAGAGTCGATCTTTTAACACGATATCAAACTAGTGCCACGCCTTGCGGAGCTCTCGATGTCTTAATGTTTGCAAATGACTCAAGATAACATACTTTCTGGATCAAAATACATCTAATTTAGAATCGTGACTTAAAAATAAAATTAATGCGAAACGTCGGAACATTGTTTCGTTAGTTTTTACTTGCTTGTGAATTAATGGTGGGAGAATTTTGTCACAGTGTCTAAAATGGAAGAAATCAATATTAGCTCTGGCACCAGCGCATTGAATGTAACTGCGATGTACAATCTTCTCTATGGCTTATTTTTTTTTATCTGTCTTTTAATAAGTATTAACGGATGTAATGGACTGAGGAAATGGGTGGCAAGCCCAGTCAATTGCAATCCAGGAGGGTGGCGCTGGTTCAGACTTAAATCGTTCAAAGCTGTAAGTATGGTGACAAAATAGATCTCTGTTTGTTTTTAGAGTTCAAATCCTCCAATATTTGTTATGTAATCGTTTAGTAAATAATAGTTTATTGACGCATTAAATCAAAGAAGAGGACGCTCACTGTTATGAAAGGTAGCGCCTGCCTGTTACCGGGTGAATAGCTGTTATTGGGTATGATTGAGACAGTGCGCGCGAACAACAAAAATCAAAAAAGAAAAATTATAATATATTTCGGGCCACTCTAACTCTAAAATAAACTGACAATTGGAACTTTCATGGCGTTTCTAGCATGAGTAAGCCAGACAGAACCAGCGGTTTGACACGCTGGTAATTTCTTGACGGCGTAGAATGAGAAGCGAAAAGGTCAGTCACTCGTTTGAAAATAAATAGTGCAGTGGAGACCCGGGTTCGATTCCCGGCTGAACACATTTTCACTCATTTCTTTGTTGTTTCGATTTCTGTTCCCATCATACACTACTATTTAATATTTGTCATAAATCACTGTGAATCGCCTTCCGAAGGGAATAGGTTGGTGATCCAAAGATAAAATGAGGCAGTTAGTTGTAATTATTTCCCTGCTCATCCCATTCAATTATTATATATATGTATGTATGTATGTATGTATGTATGTATGTATGTATGTATGTATGTATGTATGTATGTATGTATGTATGTATATTTATATAATAACCCAAGTCATTCTCGCATTTTGATTGGTTCTCGCCTATGATCTATTAGAGGACAGACGCACGATTGACGTCATCATTTCAAAGTTTTTCCCTCTGTGTTTTAAAATGGCGGAAAGTTTTGAGAATTTAGATAATATTTTACATGACTGGGCAAAAGATAAGGTACAAGAAAGTCTTGTCCAGGCATTGAACAGGTACCAGAAGCATAGTCTAGCAGGAAGAAGAAAGATAAAGCCGTTTCTGTTTTAGAAAATGACTCGGAAAAAATACTCGAGCAGTCTCAGTCGGTAGTCGAGCGAGACTAAACCAAATACAAAATTGGTCTTGGTAAGCCGAGAACCATTGCTTTATCTCGAATTTAACAAACCCAATAAACAAAATGTTCATGAGATTAATTTATTTAAAACATTGAACTTTTCTCAGTCTCAAAATAATTGTTGACACAGTGATCGTCTGGAATGAAACATCAAAATCACCTCTTAAAATCAGTGAAAATAAACACATAACCTTGCTTTCCGATGCGAATGTTCCGGTCCGTTTCAGGGCACAGCAGCGAGCAAAGTATAGCTCACTACAGCTCACGGCCAACTGTATCGCAGCTAAAAGGTGTCTCCGACACTATTTCACACTGAGTTGAGAATCACCAACCACAGAGGACACAAATTTCCACCATCACTAACGTTCCTTTCATTCAAAACTCGAATCGAATGGCCTCCAGGTTGACCGCAACCGCAAGTTTTCCGGGCGTAGTTTTTCAACTCCTGCAATATTCGAAGCAACATCCAAGCTTTTCGGCTCACAGGGCTGCTCTGATGACAAAACCTGACTTGACTTATCCAGCATTTTCTTTAAGATTTGTAGATTTCGCAGTTCAATTCTGCTTTCGCTGAAAACCTAGCGCTAACAAAGCTAACAAGATCCAAGGTCAGGAATTCCACTCGAAAAAAAGAATAAACTACAATTAGCGCAAAAATAACTTGCAAATTTGGCGGTTATCTTAGTTCAGGTGTTCAAAGGCCCTGACCTTGGATCTTGTTAGCTTTGTTAGCGCTAGGTTTTCTCAGGGGCCCCCATC